>NW_010107954.1:13858-34392 GCF_000699245.1 Pterocles gutturalis
GCTTTGATGAAATGCTCCCATTCAGAAATATAAAGCACAGAGCGGTGCTGTTTGGCAAATTCCGACACTACAGTGTCAATCAGGAAGCTCTAGTTCAGTCATACGTGCAATCTTGGGATATAAATCACGTAAAAAAAATCAAGCAATGCGTCTCTATAATATAACATAGCCAAATTCAGCCTTTTTTCTGCCTTCATGAGAAAAAGCTCTAGAAACCCTCTGTCTGTGATATAGATGAGTGACAGTTTGCAGTAGTTAAGACAAGCGGCAGCCGTTGTGCAGGTTTTTTTCTGTCTAATAAATGAGGCAAGAAAAGTTTAACTGACACTGAAGCACCGTGAAAGACTTTGTGGCAGAACGTAATCACCCGCTTGGAAATGGAGCTCGTTTTGGGAAGTGACTACTTCTGCACGTACACGCACAAAGGCATAGAACTTGAAAAGGGGAGTTTCTGGTTCAAGATGTTTCCTCTTGTTTGTGTCCTTATTTTAACATCTAAATTGGGCCTGACCCCTGCATCTGAATTGCTGCCCTGTGAGAAAAATCAATGTACTGTGAAAGGCATCGCTGTGTTTCCTCTTCTCCGCTTCCTTTCTGAAGCACGAGAAGCTGGTTTGCATGGCACAGCTCCTCTCAAACCAGGACCAGGATTAAGCTTAGAACAAAGGAGATTCAAGCTGGAAAAGACGTATCAGGTGGGCTGTGTGGTGCAGGGTGTCGACAAACACTGTGTGATCAACCAGGGCATCAGGAGTGACACAGAGGTGCAAGAGACAGCCTGGTTGTTATGCTCCCCTTTGCTCTCTCCTCATACAGAACACAATTATTTTAAAGAGAAAGCTCAGGGGGGATCTCATCGCTATATGTAAATACCTGAAGGGAGGGTGCAAAGAGGACGGAGCCAGGCTCTTCTCAGTGGTGCCCAGTGACAGGACCTGAAACTCAGGAGGTTGCCTCTGAACATCAGGAAACGCTTTTTCACTGTGAAGGTGACCGAGCACTGGCACAGGTTGCCCAGGGAGGTTGTGGAGTCTCTGTCCTTGGAGATATTCAAAAGCAGACTGGACACCGTCCTGGACAAGCAGCTCTAGGTGGCCCTGCATGATCAGGGGGTTGGACCAGGTGCCCTCCAGAGTTTCCATCCAACCTCAGCCATTCAGTGATTCTGTGCTACATGGGAAGATGGAGATAATACTGTTACTGCAATGTGAAGATATAGAATCACAGAATCATAGAATCACAGACTGGTTTGGATTGGAAGGGACCTTAAAGATCATCGAGTCCCACCCCCCTGCCATGGGCAGGGACACCTCCCACCAGCCCAGGTTGCCCAAAGCCTCATCCAGCCTGGCCTTGAACCCCTCCAGGGATGGGGCATCCACAGCTGCTCTGGGCAACCTGGGACACTGCCTCACCCCCCGCACAGTGAAAAATTTCTTCCTAATATCTCATCTAAATCTGCCCTCTTTCAGCTTAAAGCCATCATCCCTTGTCCTCTCACTCCACTCCCTGATGCAGAGTCCCTCCCCATCTCTCCTGTAGCCCCCTTTCAGCACTGGAAGCTGCTCTAAGGTCTCCCCGGAGCCTTCTCTTCTCCAGGCTGAACACCCCCAACTCTCTCAGCCTGTATGTGTATGCCAGCATGTATTTTGTAGTCTTTTATTTTTAGTTTGTCCATCTTTGGGCTTCCGAGATGACATTTTTCTCTTGCACATTTTGGAGGCAGTTAGCTTATGTTACGGGAGGACTTAGCAAACCCTAGGAACAAAAAGCAGACCCCCACCCCCCCAAGCACTCGGCTGCGCTCCGGTGTGCCCTGTGCAGAGAATCTTTGTCACTTATGAAGAGTGGAGGCGAATCTCCTCAACTCTGAAGTTTCTTTTACATTGAGAAAACTTACTGTGAAGGACCATCAGTTTCTCAGTTTTGTCCATCACTGCAAATGCACTTAACTTCTTTCTTCATTACAGCTGTGTGTAATTGTATACATTTTTTTAAGACTTCCTGTTTTCAGGTTACAGGTTAGTGTTTGTGTGTGCGTTTTGGGCATCGGCTGTGCTGGTGTGACAGATGAAATCGGCACGGCAGAGCTGTGTTCACGTTGTATGCACTGCGCCGTGGAAGCGGTTAGAAAGCTGCAGCCTGTGCTCACTGCCTTCACATTTAACGGGCTGTATGGAGATGTGCTAGAGATGGAGCTCCTGGGGCATTCCTCTGCTCCTCAGCTGGCTGGTGGCTGTAGGTGATGAAGGAGGAGTGATGCATTGACACGAAATAAGATGCAGAGAAACTGCCATTCCTCTCTCCCTTGCCCAGTACCTCCTGCAATCGTAACAGTCTGAGACATTATCTGGCTTCTAACAGTGTCATACCTCCAGAGGTCAAACAAGTTTTTGCCGGTATAACCTTGCCGGGAATCACTGTGAAAGCAGAGGAAGGAGAAAGCTACATCTTGGGGCTTGTTCGCAAAGTTGTTCATCTTCAGTCCTGGAGACCTGGTCAGAACGGGTACACTCATCCTCATTATTGTCTGTTACAAATTCATATCACAGATTGGCCTGATTGAGCCCATTCAAGAATCTGGGGGCAGCCTGGCTGCCCAAGATACTACTCTGGCAAAATGATTGTAATCAGCTCATAAATAAATACCCGAAACACTAATTATTTTTGGAGGGTTCTATTCTAACATGTAGAGAAGAAGATGGCTCTTTGTGTAAGACATCATCGCATCCTCAGATTTGTGTGCTATTGCTTGCATCACATTTAATTTTTAACAGAAATCGAAACTGCAGCAAGATGTGCTTCCTGCCATGGTGTGAAGGTTGTTTGACCGTCGAGGTCAGTGCATCTGGGCAGCCTCTGCGGTGATGGGATGAACACAGTAGCACTGCAAGAGCAGGGTCTATGTTTTATGCATTTTTGTTCCTAGTGTGCACTGATACGATGTGAACCACGATGCTCTGTGGTATTAATAATCCATTAAGAGAATTCTCAAGCAGGGCTAAAAGAAAAGTTAACAAGGCAAATGGAGCCATTATAGTGTATTTTATTAATGAGACACATTTTTCTTGCATCTCAGGTGTAAAAGATTCTCTCATCTGGTAACCCCCAAATTAGAATATAAGTAATACATGTTTTGGATCTGCATTTTCTTATGCAGCTGTTAGAAAAATCTTAGTGCAGAAATACTGTCATTAAAATAAAAGGCATCTAAAATGAAGCAAGAAAACTTGCTGGTACTTCTCATCAGTGTGAGAAACAGATTTTACAGTCTGATATAATTTTTACAGTCTGATGGATTTTTACAGTCTGATCGGACTCCAGGTCTCAGTCCAAATCAAGCTAACGCTGGTTTTGCTGATAGTGGGTAGGCGGGAGAAGTGACAAATTCCAGTTTTTCCAAACTATCAAGGGTCCATTTTTTTTTTACAGATGCTGTTGTGTGTGCTCATAGAGTTCACGACCACCTTTCCTCAGTGTTTTGGCATCCCATCCTTCCCAAGACCTGAATGAAATAAATGAACATGAGAGAGATCAGGATCCGTTCTCTCTAGTGCTCTTATCAGCTAATTTGCTTTGTGTGTTACCGCTAGAGAGTCAGGGTAGACTCTACTCCTTTTGAAAACATCAGTATGGGGGAGGTGGTGTGGTAACATAAACTTTCTGTAAGTAGAACCCTCGTTTGGTGGAGCTCTTCAGTGAATGTAAAATATTGCTACGTTGTTCATGTTGAGTGTGTTGGTCACAATTGCTTCACAGAAATAATACTTTTAGTCAGTATGTTCAGTAGAATATTCAATAAATTGGGAGTGAAACCAGTGCTCTGCTTTAGGGTATGGCATAGAATAGTAGAAACGATACAAATAAGCTTTCTGCTTCTTAAGCAGAAATATATTGAACATCTGTTCTCCTGAGAGATCTAAATTGTATAACTGAGCTTTCACAGCAGATTTGACCTGTAGTTGTCATTTCTTATTATTAGGTCATTTAGAGGCATATCTTTGTTATCAGAGAATCACAGAATGATTTGGGTTGGAAGGGACCTTAAAGATCATCCAGTCCCACCCCCTGCCATGGGCAGGGACACCTCCCATTAGCCCAGGTTGCTCAAAGCCTCATCCAGCCTGGCCTTGAACCCCTCCAGGGATGGGGCATCCACAGCTTCTCTGGCACCACCCTCACAGTCAAAAATTTCTTCCTAATGTCTAATCTAAATCTGCCCTCTTCCAGCTTGAAGCCATTACCCCTCGTCCTCTCACTCCACCCCCTGATGCAGAGTCCCTCCCCATCTCTCCTGTAGCCCCCTTTCAGCACTGGAAGCTGCTCTAAGGTCTCCCTGGAGCCTTCTCTTCTCCAGGCTGAACAACCCCAACTCTCTCAGCCTGTCCTCATAGGGGAGGGGCTCCAGCCTCTTACCATCTTCATGGCCCTCCCCTGGACTCTCTCCAACAGGTCCAGGTCTTTCCTATGCTGAGGACTCCAGAGCTGTTATGCTTCGACCTGACCATGTTTGGAAAAATATATTTAATAAACATGCAGGTGAAAATTTGGTGACAGACATAGTGGCTTTTCTCAGGTGATGGTCATTCTTTAAAAAAAGGGGGATAGAAGATGCAGGTTAGAACAGTCCCTCAAGATCTGACAATAATTTCCTTGCTTTGCCGCTGATTTTTTGTGTTAAGATGATAAATAGTATAAGGAAATTGTGGACTTCAGTTTAGAGGTGTATCCACTGTGGTAATACTGTCTGGATTGGTGCTGAATAAGGAAACGAGGCTATTTCATTGAGTCATGAAAGTTTTACCTCTTCCGAGAAATATTTTTGCAATGTTGAGATGGGTATGATGGAGGAGGAGAGTTGCATTTATATCCCTCTCTCTTTCTCTGTCTCTTTTTTCTTTTATATCTTATATTTTTCAAATTAAATGACTTCCCAAGATAAACTTCAGGATCGGTGCTTGCTACTCTGTTTTTTTAATAATATTTTGACATGTATTTTATGTTTGGAAAATATTAAAGCAGGAAACAATTCACTGCTTTTCTCTTTACTGATAGTTCCTTTTTATGTAATTGGAATATTACATTAGAAGGTTTGATGAACAGAGAAATGAAACAGCCACAAGTCTCTTTCACTCGTGGCCTGGGCTATGTGATAAGAAGTTATCGCATTTTAGATCTCGCTCTGAACACTGGAGGGTCGCAGTCCTGGCAGCGGATCTTTCTTGGTCACGAGAATCCTCGTTTGGTTGCACTTTCCTGTAACGCTCTGGTTTGGATACTGAGGGTTACAGGAAGGATTATAAGCATGAGATTGGCATGCAGAAGCCGGTTATAATCATGGTATTTAGCAGTGCTCCAGAGCCTTGCAAGCAATCCCTAGACTCTATTAGAATCTGAGACAATTTATGTGGACATTCATTAAAACATCTCTTGACTGTTTGAATATTTTATGGACTACTTGTAAATGAAAACTTGGTATGAAGTAAGATCATTTGCTTTATTTTTTTTTATATAACTAATTTCTAAAAATAGGGGATAGATTATTTTTCACTGCAATGTTGTATCAGTTGCAAAATAGAAAGGAATTCTAGCGTAAATATTTGTGCTACATCTGGCACTTGCTGCCAGGCTCTTCGCTGTTACCGGAATCCAGCCTCACCTGCTTTACAAATTCCTTCTAGCTGGGGCTCTGTGCAGCGCGGAGTGACTTCAAGTGCACTGATCGTATTCCCTCCTTTCAGGTTACTATCACAACAGTACGAAAGTGGCTGTGAAGACTCTGAAGCCTGGAACAATGTCTGTGCAAGCCTTTCTGGAGGAAGCCAACCTCATGAAAACACTTCAGCATGATAAACTCGTTAGGCTTTATGCTGTAGTGACCAAAGAGGAACCTATTTATATTATAACGGAATTCATGGCTAAAGGTGAGAACAACATTGATCTGCAAGCAATGCTGTAGTGAACTCTTCTGCTTCTCATAGATCAGTCCCCTTTCTTTATAAAGGAAGGAATAAAAAAATGAAAATCTGGGATTTTAGTGTTATTGAGTGCTCTGCTATAAAGTGAAGGAGCACCTGTCCTAAAGGAGGCCTGAGGCTTTAATTTTATGATTCCTTGCTGCATTTGTGAAATACACTATTTTTACAGTTTTCTTAAGTGTAGCACTTCTAATTGTTTCAGATGCAGAGCATAACCTCCAAAATAGCTCTGGTTCCCTTGAGCTCCATACCTAACTTCTGTATCTGGTGTCATAGCAAGGCAATTAAAACAAGCCATAGAAATTGCCTCATGTGGCCCTTGAATTGATAAATCCGTGTGTGATAAGGCAAGTGATGAGTGGTCCTGCAAGAATGGCTCCACTCCTCGAAAAGGACAACCTTTGTTAGAGCATTACCGCACAAAATAAGTCAAGTTTCCCTCTCAGATTGTCTTGGGTGGTGGTTTTTCTTGTTTTGTTCTGTCTTCAAGCATTTCTGCTGATAACTTCATAACCAAGTGTTGAGCCACTTATTCTGTAGGACTTGGAAAGGGTTGGTATGTGTGATTCTCCTAGACAGCTTTCCTGATAGTCCATAGGCTAGGGTACTTCAAACTCAATGTCAACAAGCTAAGGCATGGTCTGATGGGAGTTTTGTGCTCCCAGGAAAATGGCAAACCTTGGGTGTTACCGTTTTTAAGTCATGTGGAGAAACTGCCTTACTGTGGTCAACTTCAAAATACATCAAAGCACTTCACTGTAAAAAAATTGTGATGCAGAAACTTGGACACCTGGTATGGACCTTTCTTTTAGTGATAAGCTGCTCTGACTTCATCTTCCTCTGTTGTAACAGGAAGTTTGCTGGATTTTCTGAAGAGTGACGAAGGAAGTAAATTGTTGCTTCCAAAGCTAATCGACTTCTCTGCTCAGGTAAACTTTAAGAATTATACTCAGAATTAGTGGGGTTAATGGTCTGTAACTCATGGTGGGGAACTTTATCCTAAGTTTTTTTGCATTAAAAAATAATTTAATTTTCAAATAAGTTTTAATCTGAGTAAATAAGGTTACTTGAAAGGGGAGACTAGATAAAAGAGGTTTCAAAGGGAATATGTGAAGTTAGGCTTGACTCCTAGATACTGCTGGTGACCTGCTTGTATGGCAGAGGTATGCAGATGCTTTCCTTTGTGCAAAGGCTCCTTTCAATTCAAGCAGCTGTGAGTTGAAAGTGTAAGTACAAGTTTGTGAGCTTGTCCTTATGAGCTTCCTCCAGTGTTAATAGGTGTGTCATTTTGACTTCTCAGGTTAGGTCAATTGGTCAAACTTCTCTTGACCTCAAGGGACTATTGTTGGTTTCAAGTTCTTATGTAAATTACCGTGAAATAACTGAAATCTAATCAAATGATGTTTCAGGTACTAGTACTTGAACCAAGATGGTCATTTCAAAATACACAAGTTATCCCACGTCATAAATGAAATCTGGAGAGAGAAATTTCTGGAGAGAAAGCCCAGAGTGATTTGCGTGTCAAAGCCTGGGTCAAAGGTTGTGTTCATTTTAAATGAATACTGTGGTTTTGGAAATTTAAGGCTTAAAAAGCTTCATGAACTAGAGAGCAACTCCAACTGTGACAACTTGGGTAAATCACTTCCAAGATGCCGGGGGTCAGCAACTGTCATTTACAAAGCTTTGAAGGTTGGGTCACGTGAAATGGACATCACTTGTCACCCCAGTCTGACAGCATCCTCTCAGAGCAAGTTCCTGCACTTGGCCTCAGAGGCCAGGACCTTGAGCATCACAGGTGATATGAGGAGTCCCTCTCCTCACATCAGATGTAGACTAAGCATCACAGGTGATATGAGTCCCTCTCCTCACATCAGATGTAGACTATCAACAGAAATTCCTGAGACTGAGCCATGCGTTAGGCTGCTGAGTGATCTTGAAGGGATGCTGAGGAACACCTCTCTGAGGATTTCTAGTTTCAACCCAAAGAAAACTTTGGAACAGATAAACTGGGATTTTTCTCATAGAAAGATTTTGAGAATTGTTTTTGAGCACATTTGTAAAGAGCTCTTAATGCCACTGGGTAATAACAGGACTCTGTGGAATAGACTTGCAGGCGGCGCGTGGTTCTCAGACTAGAGATTTCCCTCTGACCAACACAGATGTTCCACTGGTCTTCTCTCATAGCCTTAATGTTGACTGATGGGTCTTTAGGGCAATAGACAGACAAAAGTATTTTCAAACTGTTGGGCCACTGCTAAGGTAGTGGTAATTTGGGTGGTAATTACTGCAGACCCGTGGATCACATAAAACATGAAATATGTCTGGTATTTTTGGTATGACTCGGGTTTGTACAAATGGAACACTAATTTATTCTTACAGCAGTGGTGTTAACCTCTCTGTACAGCCTAAGGGGAAAGAAATTTGGAGACCTATGTTTCAGAAGAGGTAAAAAAAAAAGCATGGAAGGAAGTTTGCCCAGGGCAGTGGTGGAGTCACCATCTGTGGAGGGGTCAAGAAACGTGTCGATGTGGTGCTTGGGGACATGGGTTAGTGGGTTGGGTGGGGTTGGGTTGACGGTTGGACTTGATGATCCTTGAGGTCTTTTCCAACCTGAATGATTCTACGATTCTATGATTCTAAGTTCATGGTGAACTACTTAACAAGACCAGGCATACTTTTGTGCCTTGGTGGACCCAGTCTTGAGCTCTTCATGACTGTTTAGTCACACCGTGCTGGCAAGGCAGTTTACCAGACTATCCCAGCTTCTCGGAAGGACGGAAAAAGTGACAAATCATAGCTGAGGATTGGCTTATTTTTCCCCTCGTGCATCTGCAATGTTGCACGAGGCTGGCACATGGATGTCTGTTGCAACAGAAATTGCTGAAAGACCCCAGCCCATTGCAGAGGGGTACATTACCAATGGACTTGTGATACAGGAGGAAGAAAATGGGCAAGAAGAGGTTCTGCTCAGTATGTTGCCTTTTTATCCAGAGGAATGGCCTTTGCTACCTTCCAGTGGCCTTGCCAGATAAGGAGGGACTGGGAAGGGGAGAAAGGGAGGGGAGGATGTGGGATCTGTGACTATCAGATAGCTGAAGAATCTAGCGCAGATTCTAGAACATGAATCCCCAGCTGAAGCCCCTTTTCCAAGAGGTGCTGAAGAGCGCTGTGGGTTGGTGTTTCCATTGCCAGACTGCGGTTAGTGCTCTGCTCCCTGACTTTGTAATGCCTTTGCCTTGAGCGGTCTTGAAAGAAATCAGCGTTCACAAGGGGTGAAACGTTCTGATGTTGCAAAAATAAAAGCAAGGACTGCTCCCCAAGGTGAAATAATCACCTTTTAAAAAGATAGCATTTTCCAAGCAAGTAATCAAATCTACTCCTGCTCTGCTGTACTGATTTTGCTGCTTTGTTAGCTCAACACCAACACTCACTCATTGCCGTTTTTGACAGCAATTGCTGAGTGCTGGGGACAGACTTGGTAGAAAGGCCTGTAGCAAGAGGAACTAAAAGAGGGTCTATTCAGACTAGCTATAACAAATCAATGTTTTACAATGAGGGTGGTGAGGCACTGGAACAGGCTGCCCAGAGAAGCTGTGGATGCCCCATCCCTGGAAACATTCAAGGTCAGGTTGGATGGGGCCCTGAGCAAGCTGATCGAGTTGGAGATGTCCTTGCTCATTGCAGGTGGGTTGGACTAGATGACCTTTAAAGGTCCCTTCCAACCCTAACCACTCTATGATTCTACTTAGTTACACTTAATGTCTAGTGACTACTCAGGATTTTTTTTTTTTTTTCTGTACTAATAATCACAATTTATGAAATTACGTTTGTGGAAAACAGGTCAAGAAAATCCTTGCTAGGAAGGTAGTCCAGCTCAGTTTCTAGAGCAATCTGCCCTCTGAAAGAGATGAAGTTTCTCTTTTGAGTTTTAATTAGTGCATATGAGTAGAGGCTGGGGAAATCTAGTGTTAGCTATGCCCTGGCAAAGATGGTTTTGGCCACTGGAGAGGAATGATAGAAGTCTCTGAAAGGAGTGTGTTTTAAAGGAAGCTCAGTTTTGCAAATACCTCTTCAAGCACAGACTACCTGCGTTAGTCCAGAGCAGAGCTGTGGCATCTCCCGGAGGAGTCACCAGGACTGTCAGTATGTCGGACATGCCAGAAACAGGAATATGGAGAAAGCAAAACCTGAGCCCACTTCCCTGTGCGTGTGAGCAGTGCTGGTGCGTGGGGCGGTGGTGCGGCAGCCTCCTCGGCGGGTCTGCAGCTGGCGTGTCTGGCAGGCGTGAGCCAACACGGTTGGCAAGCGGTTCCCCTTCCGGGGCTTTCTGCCTGTCGGCCCAGGGAGCTAAAGGTGCTGTTAGCTGGTGGTTCTCAGTTGCGTGTTGGAGTGTAGATGAGTTTCATCATCCACGGTGAGGGTGGTGAGGCAGTGGCCCAGGTTGCCCAGAGAAGCTGTGGATGCCCCATCCCTGGAGGGGTTCAAGGCCAGGCTGGATGAGGCTTTGGGCAACCTGGGCTAGTGGGAGGTGTCCCTGCCCATGGCAGGGGGGTTGGAACTCAATGATCTTGAAGGTCCTTTCCAACCCAACCCACTCTGTGATTCTGTGATTGCTTTATCCACGAGCCACACTGCCTGTCTTCCCCTTGGTCACCTGCAGGCAACAGCCCCTTCAGCACTGAAGTGGCTGGCAAGCTCTGGCTTCTGCTAGTTGGTTTTTGTCTTGCCCTGGAAGTAATTTACCCAAAGAGCTCCCAATTCTTTGCTTCATAGTTTTTGAAATCATACTTGCTTCTGTTTGATGAGAGCTGCTGAAATTCAGTGAGCCTGTGTGAACTCTTCCTTCTTCTAACGCAGATCCGTTACCTACCTATGTGGTGGTGGCTGTGGTTAGGAGAATTGTATCAGTTGTTACTGAACATACTTATAACTTTCAAACTGGGCAAATCTTTGTCACAAGTCTTTCTTCTTTCCTGTGCAGCACTGAAATGTTCATTCATTTTTCTATGAATAACAATGTCACTGGCAACTCTTTTTTCTGCCTTGTAAGGCTACCATGCCATTAAAATAACAGTAAACTTAGAATAAAATTAATAGAGATTTTTTAATTCAGTGTTTTAATCCCTCTCTCCCCTCTTTCTTAAGGTGAGAGGGGAAAATCCTAAATCAGAATTAATTGTGACTTTTATATGGCATTGGGAGGTTTCCACTGCAGTTTTGCCATATTCCTTCTCAGGTTTCTTTCATTTTTAATGATACTCTCTAATGTTCCAGTGTGTAATTGTATCTGTTACTTTCATGATCCTTTTTTCCCTGTGGGTCTGCTTTGACTACATAGCTGCTTGACTGGAGCAAGAGGAATATGTTTCTGCAGCGTTTCCTGAATTCACCTTTAGGATAAGCACTGCTGCAAACTGAAAATTGGCATTACACTGATCTATCACTTGAAGATTAAAATGTGACTATTTCACAACAGTTTTCAGTTGCTGGATATGAAGGGTCTACACCCTCTTTGTAGATAGAGAGGCATGTGAAGATGAACTCTCTTTTTGAAAACTCCGTGATCAAGAAGTATGTTTTATTTTATTATGCAGCTGGACATTATTGAAAGGAACCTGGTTTTGGTTAGTGCCAGACCAAAGACAATCTTGTCCTGATCAATAACACGTGTTTGCTTCAAACCTCTCAAAACTGCAGACTGTGTTTAGTGAGGCTCTTCCCTAGGAACTGACAATTACCAAACTGAAGCCAGTGTGAACCTCAGGAAATGCTCCATTATTTCCTCTGCTTAAAGTTCACCAGCAGGACGGTCTCTCCCACCCGAAATGCTTTGCACTCATGTCCAGTCTGGTTTTGGGGCTGCTTTGCCTTCTTTGGCAGGAGCATCCCACCGAGCCCTGGGCAGCTGGAAGCAGCTCTGAGGCCACCATCCGCCGAGCCAAGGGCACGGGCTGTAGTCGGGACCCTCAGGGGCAGCTCCCCAGCCCCAGCGTGGCCCCGGGGAGTGGGCACAGCCATTCAGCCCTTTTGTTTTTTTTCCCAGACTTCATTTATAACCAAATAAAAACTAGGCTCAACTTTGAATACTGATTCTTCACTTTTTTTTTTTCTTCCCCCATTTTGCTTGCCTGCTTTGCAGGCGAGTGAGGATGTGTGAGTTTGGGTATACTAACAGTTTTCAGATTTTTTTCCTGTGAGGTTGTACTTGTCAGGTTGTTTATCTCCAGGTTGTTTAAAATTAGCTTTCCTGGAAAAAAAAAATAATCTTCATATTTGGGCATTCTTTCATTTCCTTTCATCTCCATTCCACTCTGTTTCATGATCCCTGTCGCTTAGTTTTCCTTCTCAACATGATCTAATATGTTCTCAGTGTAATGTAAAAGCATCCTATCAGGCTGACCCTAAACAAACCCATCTGGCCTCTTTAGTATCCCACATTTTTATATACAGCCTAGAACTGCACAGGTGGAATCTCTTACACGTGTTGCCGTGACCCCCTCTCTGCATGAAGAAATGGCAAGAAATCCCGAATTTCTCCTGTTCTGTAGGAGAGAGAAAAAAAAGAAAAAAAAAAAAAAAAGGAAAATAGCAGCGTTTTCACCCATTTGAAAAAAAAGCACAGAACTACCCATCCCTCTCCATGCTGTTTAATGTCAGCTGTGATGTTTTACCAAGGAAGTTGTTGAGTTTTGACCAAGCGCTTTTGCTTTTCAGAAGGTGTGGCTCTTCTGCGACAGTAGGTTCTCCTCTCCCCACTTCAAAGTCCTCAGCTGCTTTTCCCTCTTTCCCCAAAACAGCTTCAGAAGCTAAAGGAATGGGTCAGGAAGAAGGGAATGCCTGTTTCCAAAGCCACACCCTATATGCCACGCTTTTGCTACCGTTTTTCAGCAGAACTGTGGCTTCGGGTCCTTCGTTTGTGGTGTGACTTTCAGCTGAAGCTTTACAGCACACAGGCTGTCTGGTGGAGTGATTTATTTCTCCCAGCAGACTTTTCTTCTATTCTTTCCCTGGGTGCCTAGTTCCTAGTATTTAGAGATTTGTTGGCTGGTTGTTTTTTGAAAGGATTTCACCTGGGTATTTCTAGAAGCATGTCAATAGCTCATGAGAGGTGAAGGGGAAGCTGCTCCCTTCTTGGTAGTAACGCTTGTGCAGTATCAGCAGAATCCTCTCTTAAAGGCCACAGAACATCTTCCAGAAGCCCAGATTAGCTTTCCCATCCTGCTGCGTAGTCACGTGCAGCTGAAGTCTTGACAGGTACCAATGATCATTAAAAGAAGGGGGGAAAGGCTTTAATTTTCTTTTATTCCTATGAATTTCTCTACCTTTAACGTATCATTTGGCAATGAAAACCCAACAGTTAGCGTAAAGAGCTAGCACATGGGCTCTGGCACCCATTCCCTTGATCAAGAAATCCTCTTTTTTTTTTTTTTTTCTTTTCCCACAAGCAAAGGTTTAAAGTAACCAGATGTGCGAATTCAGTTGTACAGTTGCTGTGTTTCCTCTCCTTCTCCCATTCAGAATTCCTTGCCCATTATTCTTTTCCTACTTGGCAATTTTTTGCACGCCCAAACGCGAGCACATCCATGGCTTCTTTGACTTTCTCTGACTCAAAGCCATCAAAACCATTGTCCTGGAATTTCAAGGAAACGTAGTTTGTGTTTGCTGAAAACATAATGGATCATTTGATGTCACATTCTTCATTTGTGACTAATCAGATGATGACTTCAGTGAGTCTGGCACAAGTACAAGGAAATAAAATGGTCTTTCCAATGGCTTTGCTTGGTTGGGCTTGGAAACGAAATGTCGCCATCACAAGGGTCTCTTTCGTGGTTCTTCATCCCCCAGCCAGCAGTTTGCCCAGATCTGTGCAAGGGAGCAGGAGAGAGGTTGGTTCCTTTGTGATGGTTGCTGTATGTTTGGTGATGTTCGTGGACCTCTCTGCATTTTGCTCGTACCCACCAAGCTGGCCAGTCCGATCTCAGCATTGATCCTCCATCAAACCCTTCCCTTGCCTGCCTCCTTCCTCCCCAAACCCAAGAAATTGCATGGGGAGGAGAGGGAGGCAGAGCAGGCTTTGATCAAATGCTACTCTCCTGTTTTGTCTGTAGTAAGATGCTCTGTGACAACCATTCACTAGTAGCTGCTTCCTTCGTTATAAAATGTCTCACTAATTGCTAGAACATGTGAAATGCAGGTGTTCTTCCTTCTCTTCATCAGCAGAGTTTCTTTCTGGTTTGGTTTGAGAACGCCCTGCGCTGTAGAAGGGCAGTGTGACACTCTGCTCTGAAGAATATTTCGGTTGGTAAGAAGAGGTTTGCAGTGGAAGGAGGTGGGAGGGCAAGTGGCTCTGTTTTTCCATTGCCTAAACCAAAAAAGAGGAACGAAGAGCGTGTGGTTTTGTGTTGTAAGCAGCGGCAGTGCGTGCCTTCGCAGTGCCCCCCGGGGACTTTTCAGAAATGGCCAAGCAGAAGTGATGTTCGTGTTTTCTTAACATTGGGTCAGGTGCTCCTGCCTGCTTTACTGCACGGCTGAACCCTGTGCCTGTCTGCTCCCGAGGGGAAAAACCGTGTGGCCGAGAACAAACTGTCACCCACCCACAGCCATCCTGGAGGGGTTCCCGCAGCACAGGTTGGACCTGGGAATGACCCAGCAGCAGAGTCTTCCAAGGGAGAGAAAACCTGGCAGCTCACAAGCACTGGGGTTTTTTGTTTTTTTTTCCTAGGTCCCCTTAAACTCAATATATACAATCCACACATCAGTTTTATTGCTCTGAGTTTAGAAACTATTATTTCAGTTTCTTTTTTTTTTCTGAAAAGTAAAATGTTTTTCTTCAGGAGGAAAAAAAAAAAAAAAAGTTAGCCTGGGCAAATACTGAAAAAAGCATCCCCAGTACATATTTTGAGGACACTAATCATCTTTAATTTGGTTTGGAAATTAATTTGGGCTGCTGAAATACAAATTAAATTTACTTATGATAGTATCTGAGAGCTGGCTGTTGCCAAACATTCCTCGTGTATGAACAGGTAGGTGTTGCTGCAGAAGAAAATAAAGTTGTTGGCCCTATCTTAGTAATTGTTTCCTGATTGTCCAGGCCTATGCTGGGTAAATACAAAGTCGTTGGGGTTTTTTAACTCTGTCTGCACTGCTGCTTCATCAGTCCTTAAAACATCCTCTCTATCTTGTTTAACTTATTCATTCCTTCCATTTTCTTAATATTTGGAAAATAAACTGGTTAATAATTTGTGGAAGAGAATATTTAACAGAAAGCTTAGGAACATTTTAATTAAGATTTCATTTCAAGAAATTTCTCTAACACAGATCTCTAATCCTGCCAGTCACCCAGACAATTCTCTTGAAGCTGCTGCTGTAAGAACAGTTTTGCAGGATTGGATCTCCACATGAGTTTCCCATGGCAATCACCCTTTCCTTGCTTACATCTAAAAATTGCTCCGAGATACTGGTAATGAGTAAATGGACGTGGCTTTGCTGCTACACTGAAAGAACAGAGAGCTCAGACCTGCTGGTGCTGTGTGGTGCTGAAATACCAAAAGAGTTTTTTTCTTTTGTTTCAGATTGCAGAAGGGATGGCATACATTGAAAGAAAAAATTATATCCATCGAGACTTGAGAGCAGCAAATGTTCTGGTTTCAGACTTACTGATGTGCAAAATTGCTGATTTTGGACTCGCAAGAGTCATTGAAGACAACGAATATACAGCAAGAGAAGGTATGTATTTTTATTTTGGTCTTTAAAACTTCAGCCTCTGGGAGGCAGTGAGGCTGTATCTAACCACAGTGTGATGCCCAAGGACAGAAACTGCCCTGACAGCTTCCTAGATAGAGTGCTCTAATGCCAACAGCTTTGAAAAAGAATAAGGAAACAGATAACCTTTCTTTGCTCCCCAGGCTTTTTGGACAGCTTATTTTCAATAAATTGGAAGAAAAAAGAAAATTCAGAGTACCTCACTGCAAATTTTTCTAAATTGAACAAATTAGTTGCACACCCACAGCTCCCATCCCACCAAATGAAATGCCGAGAACATAGGATCTCATTTTCCCTTCACATCCTTAGGCGCCGGCTGCACCTCCTTTCGCTTAGGGAAAGGCAGGAGTCCTGCCAGGTGTAGCTGCAGGGGACACGAAACCCTTGAACAGGACCGGTTATCTTTTGAAGCTGCGTTGGGAGCTGCAGCATTGATCCGTGTGTTCAGCAGCGTCGCTGCGCCATGTAGGGACGCTGGAGGGCTGGCTCCTGTCCCTGCTCAGCCCACGGGTGAGAGGTGGCATCACAGCAGGGTCAGGACTGGCGAGAGGGGAAATCGTCCTGTTAAACTGATTTGTCTGGATTTTGCCATGTGTGTTTTGCTCATGTGGTCCAGGATCCTTTCAAGAAGTCAGCTCGTTGTAGTGAAAGGTTATTATTGATGCTTCCCCGCACAGATTACATCAGGGTGACTTTTTGGAGCCGGGCTGCTGGCTGGCTTTCCCCCCCTCTCATTTTAAAGATCTCATCTTTTCCTGCAGTCTGGATGGAAACTGTGGTAGTGTGGGGGGAAGAACTAAGGTATGAGGAAGGGAGAGAACAATGTGCTGCAGCTGAGATGAACGGCAGCTGAGCTCTTCAGCAGCCAGCGGGGAGCGGTCATTCAGGAGATCAGAGGGAAGGGGCTGATGACACGGTTTGCAGAGGCATAGAGCCCGTATCTGCATTTTTTAGCTAGCTCTGGACATTGTATATTGATGAAACGAACCTTTCTGGTTTATAAATTCTTTATGTCAAGTCTCTTTGATGTATTTTCTGCCATTCAGAAAAGTTTCCTCGTTTACCTGCAATGACAGAACAGGTTAGAAAGGGCGTAGAGAGAATCTGCTTGTGTTGCGCTCTGTGATCCGGAGATAAAGGCTGCTTGAACTATCCTGATTTAACTAGAAGGAGTTTGCTTGGGATGTTCTGGAATCAGTTAATTAGACATGAAAGCCAGTATTTTAATATATGATTAAGATATGCCTTGCTGCTGCTTTTGCACAGCTGAATGAATGTGAAACGAGGTGAAGTGCATGTGGAAGCCAGACTGACTTTCTTTAAAATAGGAAAAGTTAGTTAGAGTCTTGTGAAGTTCCAGCTGATGAGAATTGTGAGATTGTTGCCTGGCCGCGGGGCTGAAGGGAGAATGGTGACTGTCATTTCAGCAGAAATTCACCATACCTAAAGGTCAAAAGGTGCTGCGTAGCTTTGGGCATCCCATTTGCACCTCTGACACGGGGACACAGCGTGGCCACGTGCATCTCTGCTGAAAACTCTTGGACAGAAGGAGTTGCTGGTAGCTTTGCTCATTTAGGGTTATCATCATTCAAGTCGTTTAAGACCTTTTAATGACTTGATATTGAGTGTTTAAATTGGCCTTTGATTGACTGAGACTGTACTTTTTTTTTTTTTTTTAGGGGCAAAATTCCCTATTAAATGGACAGCACCAGAGGCAATTAATTATGGATCTTTCACGATTAAATCTGACGTGTGGTCATTTGGGATTCTCCTGTATGAAATCGTTACGTATGGAAAGATTCCTTACCCAGGTAGAGGCGTGTGTTTACACCGTGCCTCGTGGCTGCATTAGGTCGCTGTGAATGGTTATGTGCTTCACGTTGCATTTTCCTGTCCGTTAAACAAAATACATATTAATGTTTCCAGCGTGCAGAGACGGCTCATACAAAGGGTATTTTTATGCACACAAACTCGTCATCTCTCAGGCACAGCTGATGAACTCCGGGCAGCAGACTGCATTCATTGAACCCTACTGCGGTTAAGGAAAATTGACTGAAATTCTCTTACCTTGTGGGCAGACAGGGAAAGTACAGCCACGTTCACCTGTACTGCACAGCTCAGAGATGGAGCCACTTCTAGGGTCCTGCAGCTTACAGGCAGTAAAGGGAGAGCGGATATTTCATCCAAGCAGAGCTTTCCCAGCACTTCCAGTGCAGCAGCTCTTGCTGTTTAAACAGTGAAAATATTTTCACCACCACTTAATGAGCAGCTGGCATTCTGCACCCTGAACCGCCAGAGACAGCAAAGGGGCAGACAGTGGGCTCAGCACCCCTGGGCACGGGGAGAGCAGACCTCCTGCGAGACTCGGGCCGCAGGGAAGGGGGGATGGCAGCCAGCTTTACGCTGTGTTATGGAAGAACATCTCAACTTTCCGTACCAGAGGTAGAGCCAAAGCAGACATGCTCATTGCTCGGTAAGGCTCCAGTCCAGGAAAGCACTTAAGCT
The DNA here is from genome assembly GCF_000699245.1 of Pterocles gutturalis. NCBI lineage: Eukaryota > Metazoa > Chordata > Aves > Pterocliformes > Pteroclidae > Pterocles > Pterocles gutturalis. The sequence goes on from NW_010107954.1 coordinate 32,104, forward strand.
CAAGGGTAGCCCCCTTAAACTTCAAGAGGTGATAGGGCTGCTTGCACAGCTGAGTGTTTCAACATATGCTCTGGGATGTGTTTTAGGTAAGGGCTATGAACTATGGGACTGAGGAGCAGGTCCTCCCAAAGCCCACTGCTCATGTCCCCAGGAAATATCAGCTGGGAGGTGTATGCAGCTGAGTAATGCATGGTTCTTCCCTGTCAGGATACTTTTTTTTTCCCGTTAGCACATGCCTATGTATCCAGAGAGCTGCCTACACTGAGATGGCCTCACAAAGTTATTTCTGGATACTTTGAAAATTGTCCTTCCCTGGGCAAACCTGCGAGCTCACCTGGAAACCAGCACTGCAAAAATACAAACCCCAAACCAAGACTTAATTTTGCAGCTAAGTCAGCTCCTTTTTTACCCCCATAAAACATATCATATTTTTATTTTGAGAAAAAAAATCCCCAATCTGTACAGCAGACGCTGGTACTGCTGCACTACTGTGGGAAAATATCTCTTCTAGGGGAAGTCTGGGCAAAATTAATTTTAAATATGGAAGCATTTTTATGAGCACCATAAATAGGCCATACAGTGTGGATTCATTTGTCAACCAGGAATTAGAAGCAGAAGCCTCTTGACTGGAAGATTTTAATAGTTTGCAGGCATTGCTTGTGTTAAACAGGAAGAGGGATAGATGTCTGTTTTAAACAGAAGTATCAATTGAAATAGCCTGTTAGACTGAAAGTTGATATTGAAGAACCAGAAGGACAGGAAAATAAATGGGTGACCAATTTACATGAAGAGACGTGACAGGTTTAGGCAAATTACCCCAGCGTGGCAAGAGTAACCTGGTGATAGGCTGTAAGCAGTAGCCACTGGAGGGAAACAGCAAATGGATTTCTCAGTTCTGATGGGAATGCTCCAAAATATTATTTTCAATTATTAACCAGAAATACTAACGAGTATTCAGCATAAAGCTGCATATGAAACAGTTTGAGTTAGAACTGGCAAATAGTTAATACCTGTGAAGAAAATCTGTGCCAGGTGCCACAGCATCAATTCACAGACATCTACCAAGCCTTTAGAGCTAATGTCCTTTGCTAGCATTTAAAAGGGTGTAAGTGTAACAAATATGCGTGTTGTGGGATATATTTCTTTTACTGATGAGGATGTAGTTTTGATGAGACAAGTAATTCTCTAGCCACAAAAAAAAAAAAAAAAAAAAAAAATTCACTATTTTGAGAATACTGCACAGACTGTGGGGTAGACAGGTAAGCCTTTTTGTTTTAAATACGACCTCAAACATGTGAAAGTGTGTTTGGAATATGGAATACTGATAAAAGTCTTGTCATTTTTGTCTTGTGAACTTAAATGGTTGTTTAACAGATAGTTCTCCTGCAAGTTAGCTGAAACACAGGCTTTGTCCTTGGCATTCAGAATGTAAAAATTAGTCCTGCAGACACTAGATCTAAGCTGAATCCTGTAAAGTACTTAAACCTACAGAATCAGCCCCGTTCAGCACAAAACCCAGTACCAGCAGTCCTCACGTGGCAGCACACAGTTAACTAAGACTTTGCATACTGTGAATCACTGTTTTACTCCATGCAATGTAATACAATTAGTTCTTTAAGCTCAAGCAGTCAGATCGCTGTGCTCTATAAAATGCTTCACTGGCTTTCTTCCTGGGTTTGTTTTGTGTTTATCTAGCAGTGATTCCTCATTCTGTGACAACATGCCATTCCACTGCTACCTTCACAATGCTGGTTTGCTGCACACATAGCTCAGGAAAACTTCACTCCTCTTTCCAAAGCAGGACTGAAAATACAAAAGATGTGCTCAAAGTGAGCGCTCTGATCCAGACCCAGATTTCATGGCTGATGGTATTTCTAGAATAGGTTACAGCCAAAAGGCTTGGACTGACGTATGAACTGTAGTCATCTTGAATAATCAAAGTAGTTCTACCGGATAAAGTTCTTATTAGGTTGTAATTCAAATGTGTCCTTACCTGCCAAGTAGCTTAAACCATGGCTTTAGTAGATGGTGTGTACAAAGACCCCCACGGCCTGCTCTGGGGTCTGGAATGTCCTTCTCGAAAGGGAACGTCTTCACCGGGGGAGCAAATATCTAAGCTGAAGCACAGGTGCTTCCTGCACAGCCAGTTGGTCACTGGAGTACAGAAAGCTCAGAGTCTGTCCCCTGGAGAAGGTAATCCAGGCACAAGTACTCTGCTGGAAACCAATCTCGCTCAAGGATTTAAAAAAGGAAAGGGGGGGGGGGGGGGGGGGAGGGGGGGGAAAAAAA
>NW_010107954.1:34423-60827 GCF_000699245.1 Pterocles gutturalis
GAGGAGGATGGAGTCCATGGCAGGACTCTCTCAGATGATGTTAGCTGACACGTGAGGCTCAGGATGCGCTTCTGGGAGTTCTTATCCTCTGAAAGAAAACCCTGATGGGGAAACAAAGCAAAGCTCAGCACAGCTGGCAAGATAGTTTTGCAAAACAGGAAAGGATGAGGAAGAAGGGAGGGGAAATTACCTGTTACAAGTAATGACAGCACGAGTGACCATGTCCAGTATCTTGCAATCGGCAGCACTTACACAAAAGCGGACGTAGAAGAAAATCTGACCGTTGGGCAGGGTGAGGGGCAGTGTGGTCAAACGGGTCCGCTGCTCTCCGTCTCAGCATGGGTGGGGTCTTCACGGAGCAGGTTAGACACTCTGCAGCTGGAGACAGAGGCTGGTGCCAGGCTGGGCTTTTGCTGTGGGTCTCCCCACCTTTGGAAGCAGAACAAACCGTGGCAGGACAAGTCAGTGGAGAAGGGAGCTGGTGCTGGAGACAAGCACTCAGTTCTCTCCCCCAGTCTTGTTAGACTTGGTACTAAAGAGGTTGCTACACTCAACTGGGGAAACAAATCTGCCCCCAGGATTGTCAAAGCAAGTCCAGCGGTGCCGAGGCACACCTCAGGCTTGTTTATTGAACTCTTACTAGTAGCTACCTTTAATAAGTACTAATAGCCTTGGATTATTAGGTGAAGATCTTTAGAGTGAAGCAAATAAAAAGAACCAAATAATTTCTTTAGGAATGTAGATCATTTGATCACAACTTTCTTTTTCTGTTGAAGGTATGAGCAATTCGGATGTGATGGTTGCTCTTCAGCGTGGGTACCGAATGCCACGCATGGAAACCTGTCCAGCTGAGCTGTACGATATCATGAAAACGTGCTGGAAAGACAAAGCGGAAGAGAGGCCAACGTTTGATTATCTACAGAGTGTGCTTGATGACTTCTACACAGCAACAGAAGGGCAATATCAACAACAGCCATAGAACAAAGAACAATTGTTTTCTATTGACATGGCTCATTAGCACAGACTGTTATCTGGACAGAGCGCTCAAACCAATTACTTCACGAGTTTGGATGTCTTAACCAACTGTGGAAGCTGAAATCCTGAAGGAAAGAGTACTTCTGCAGAGAAATAATCACGGCTCTCTTTGGCTAAAACGGTTCCTCTAAAGATTGAAGTTCTCCTTAAATGCTCTGTTTTGCATCTGCAGAAACATCCCAAACCAAGCAGGCTTTTGGGGTGGGGAGGGAGAAGGAAGGAAAGCCATCATGCACTGGCACAGTCCGACAAAGCCTTCTCAGGATCTAAGTCATGGAACACATCACAAGGAGACCTTTGTAAAAGGCACAAGAAGATGCAGGAACAGCCGTTTCCAAAAGAAAAAGTCATGAAGGGAGAACTTAAAGATTTAAGATGGGTGGTGTTCTTAAATCATCTTTTTTTGAAATACAGTATATTGTGAAAATTATTTTTATATCCTTGTTATTTCACAGCAGTAGTTGGAGTACTGTCAGCTCTTGTAAGTCTTTCTAAATGGTGTCGTGGTTTCCTTTAAGGAAGGGCTCTGTATGTCATTCTCTACCCTGAAGATGATTCTGGTTTAGTGCTGTATTACCAATATTAAATCTAAAATCATTTTCAAAGCATGGCACAACCCTCACAGATGCAGAAGTGAAGTGCAATACGAACACACGATGGCAGAAGCGGCAGCACACCCAGCTCTGTGTTCAACCTTCAGTTTCCCACAAGGCCAAAGTCATTATCTGAAGTCTATGGGCAAGCACAGGATGTCGAAGGAAGTGAATACTTTCATTACAGTCACTGAGACTGTTACCAGTGAAAATATTTTAATCTTAATTTTTAATCCTCTGTGATTACACAAGAATATTCTGTATATTTTTTTGCTGCTTTAATCAACTAACCTCAAATCTCCTTTAAAGCTAAAACTAGCTCTAGCACTGTCAAAAATGAATTTGTGGGAATACGCAATAGGATATCAAGTTCCACGGCAGTGACACTATAGGTTTGTTGCTCAGACTATAAATCTAATTAATAAAAGTGGATGCAGTTTGCTAAGCTCTATCTATTGAACTGTTCTACCAAATTACTCCCCAAAACAGCTGAGCTAGTGCAATTGCAATGTAACTACAGCATAGATTACTTCCCCCCCCGCCCCAAAATGACACTGGTTCTTACAGCTGAAACCCAGTACATCTTTGCCACACCTCAGCCCAATTACAGAGGCAGATGGTACTGTGCAGAAGCTTGAAACCCTTTTGAATAAAGCATCAGTGTGCCTGCAGTTGAAGTTCAGCAGCATAAATACGAATTGCTTTCCTTTTCCATTGGCTTCCTTCAGTCCAACTGTGCAGACTATCAGTTAAATTTGTAAATAGTTTCTATTGTATGGTGATTTTTAATTTTAATAAAACACTTAATCTGAAGCAAGTTGTATGGTAGTAATTTGAGACAAAACAAATGGCTGATGCTCTGTCCAGAGGGGTAGCCTGAACAGGGGAACATCTGTTCAGCATCACTAACAAACAAGGATCTTTTGCAGTGGTAAATATTAATGATTGCTGCTTTCTTTACATCCATTGAGCTTTGAGAAGCTGACAAGGACTGAACCAGCCATTTCTGTGTCCTGGTTAGGATTTCTTTTTGGTGTGGAGGGCAGGAAGGGATGAAGTCAGTCCTCAGCTGTCCTTTAAAACAGCTTCGCAGAAGTCTTAATTGTAATAGCAACGCAGTCCACTGCAACTCTTTGGAAAACGTTACAGTTAAGAATCGGTCAGTACTTCATTACAGGCTTCATTTTATTTTAAGAAAAAAAAAATAAAAGCTTAAGATAATATAGCTTTGTCTTTCAAACCATTTCCTCTAGCCCACCAAAGAGCTCTGGGAAGTAGGAGGGAACATGGAAACAGCAGTTCCTCAGGGAATAAGAGGTAATAGTGCTACATAAACCTGCTAACATACCCTCTCAGCCTGTCAAGGTGTAATACCGTTTCAAATGAAATGGTGCTACAGAAAGTTTCCAGCATTTGCCTGTTTTGATGATTTCTTTTTTAACTTTGTTTTAATATTGCTGGCCTTAGAGCAATTTCTAAATAACAGCTTTCTTGTTCAGGGGATCAACATTCAGTGTATTGTAGCACTCCAAAATATTTTTTAATAGCTGGAATAGTTTATAGGGGAGTAAAATAATATTTTAGAAATTCTACCCTGGAGGGATTATAGACCTTTAGAACTACCGGAGCTAGATGATAACCTATATTTAACAGAAACAGGTCAAAACACAAGAACAGCATCAGCTCAAGTGCTACATCTCCAGCCTGGTTAAAGACATTGCAGAGTGATTATTATAACCCAAAACTCACAAGACATGGCAAGACCATTCACAGCAGAGAAGGGCTGTTCTGGGTGTCACCCAGGAAGGCTACACCACTGCATGGCTCCACAGGAAGGGGGAAGTTCTTGCTCTGAACTGGGTCCACTTCCCTTCAGAGAAACAGCACTACAGCAGATATTTTCTTCCCCTCTTAAATATGTTTATAGCAGAGGCAGTACCACCCTCGCTCCTTCAGGAACCACCCCTGCTACCAAAACCCCACTGCAGAAACCCAACACAACCCATTTTCCTCACCTTTACAAAAATGAACAGTAAGAGCTTAATTTATCAATGGAAAATATTATAAATTGATTTTTTCAAAGTTTAATGCATATTCTTAGTGGAAATTCAAATGATATTAAACTGAGGCCCTTTGCAAAGCCCAGTTAGCTGAAAAATAGCAAGGAACCAGATCAGACCTCCTTTTGTTGCCTCTTTTATGAGGCCTTATGTTTAGCAATTTGCTCAGTTTGGTCCCAAGATGGCAGTTTCCAGGTCAAAGCCAGAATATTAACTACTAGAAAACCAAGCTATTTTAACTACTTGAGATGAAGTGTACAAGCCACCTGATTTCTAGGAATTAACAATGAAAATGAAATACTTTATTTAAAAAAGGTAACAAGAGCAACAGATCAAGAACTGTCCACTTTGCACGAATCGCACATTTATCAGTATTCAAAGACCATGATAGCAGTTACTCAAGAATTAAAATTATATATATCTATTTCTCAAATCACATCCCTATATCAACAGTAAAAGCACAAGTTTAGGTCTATACTTGCATAGCTCTAAATTCAACCCTGATTCAATTAAAACAGTTCTGTATGAAACATTTTTCTGTCAGTTAACATGACAGCGAAGACAGTATTTGAGGGTGAGGAAAAGCTACCAACAGTTTAAGATTGATAAAGCAGCCCAGTAGTTGCACACTGATTAATCAAATATTATTCTTTTGCTTTATAAGCCAACATTCTTGTTCTCTTGAAGGGGATGAAGCACCTTCATACTTCTCCCAGGCTTTACCAAGACGTGTACTAGCAGTGGCTGCTACTGTAGATTTCAGGTTAGCCAACAAACCTCTCCTGGGTTTTTGTTGTTTTGGCTCCTCTATAGAGAAATGCTTTTTCTGTTCATCAAGTTCTTTTTGCAAGGAAGACACTGTTTCTTCAAGCTCAAGAACACGTTTAGCCCAGTTCTGAAGACTACTCATTTCTTGATCCTATTAGGATAAGGCTGTGTTAGGGATATGAACACTCCAAAGTCTTTTTCATGTAGTTAATTTTCCATTTCAGATTATTTTACCACACTAGTAAACACCCCTGTTATTATTATGCCAAATGGCTATTCAGTACCCATTTCTTCTGAATGACTTCTGTGTAATTTAGAGAGCAGCAAACTACAGGGCCAGCAGCTCTAGTTAGAGACTAAGCCTGACTGAAGAAGCTGATGCTAAGATGCTTAGCCACACTATGCAAAGAACTGCTGTTGTTATAGATCCTCAGGTCTTGTTCCACTAACATTTGTGCACTGACAGCCTGCTTGCCCTCAGCAAAACAACTCATGGCTAGAGTTCCAAGTGGTATTTTCTTTGTTCGACAACATTGTGGCATCTTTAGATTAGCAAGAGTCGTCAGCACAGAGTTACCCTATGACCAAGTCTAGCACTTAAACTGAAAAATTAGTCTTATCTTACAAAATAAGAGTCCAAGGAGTGAAACACAAAGGCTCTGAGCTCATAATTCAGGAAGTTGGGGACAGAAAAAAGGAAAGCAAAAAAACCACAGCTTAAGTAAAAACATTATGCTAACTTCAAAAGACATTAATAAGACCGAATGGTGTTTTCACCTGTACAAAGGTGCAGAAACATCCAGTACAACTATACATAACAAGCCATATTAAAGTTGCTTATAAATTATTGACAAACCTTGAGCATGACTGTATGCTTCAGTTGACTGTTCTCTTCTGCCATCTTTCTGTAGCCTTCATTAGCTTCTAGCAGGGTTTCATTTAATTTGTGTATTTTAAACTTAAGAGATTTTATAAGCTGAAAATAAAACCCATACACACTCAAGTTCAAGGCAGCATGTTTTACATGAATTTTGTTTATGACTAGAACTCATACAGACACTGCAAGCATTTCTGGTTAATATCTAGATGATTGCTAAAAAAAAAACTTTTTACCATGTTTAATGGCTGAATGGGAGGGGAGAAAAAAAGCAGTGAAATACTCATCACAGGTGCACAGATATGCGAGGCAAAGCAGCAGAAGGGCACTGATGGAGCCAACTGCTTTAAACTCCTCTCACTTCAGTTATTGCCATGGAGCAATCCCATCATTCTAACACTTTGTAGCCACACAAAGCAATCAGTATTGTATCCTCATATCAAGCACAAAAGCCAAAGTTTCTTTCTAGCATCAAAATTTGAAATTGACATCGGAAATGGAAAATCATGTAGGGCTCTCAAGAACAGGAGTGGAAAACAAATGCCAAGAGCATAACACGAGACATTAAACTTGGTAAGGAAAATGTTATTTTTGGAGTACAGTTTCTCAATAGAAAGGGATTTAAGTTCACTTTCCATTTACATGGCTTATTAGAACCAGCTGTAACCATTTCTCCACCCCCTACTCCTATTTGTTATTAGTGAAAGGAACAAGGTTTGTCTCTTCCCTCCTCCCAGTCCACTTTAAACATGGGAAACTAACTGTAGCCTTACAAGAAGTTCATTCAAGGTATAGACTAAAAATGCATACCTGAAAATAATTAATGTTTGTTTTCCAGCCTGAAGCTCATAATTTCCACCTCTATGTGCTATTCAGAACACAAGGATCTTGTTTGTTTGAAGAACAGAGACGTTACCCTTTACTTAAGTTTAAGGGGATAGTAGAGTTAGTTCTCACAGAAAGGAGTGGTTTTAATGCACTATTTCTGCTTTAGATCTAAACTGTTCCCAGATTCTGTAACTGTTCCCCTGTGCACAAGCAGGCAGCATTTCAGGAAGGAAAGCGCTGAGGCCACCCGACACATTCCAATACAAGGCTATATATACTTCCCTACTTCCAACTCTCATCATGTTCTCCACATGACTTCTTACAGTAGTAGTTGCCTTACAAACTAGAGTAAAGCCAGAATGCAGCAGATCTCTGGCAAAAGTCATCCACAACTGGGAAAGGGCTTTTTTGTAAACTTGACACTTGTTTGCAGGAATCTTCATGCTTTTGTCTACAGTGCAGATCTTTAAGCATTGAACCATGCCAGAGTTTAGAACCATTATCCCCAGATTTGTTAAATGCTAAGCAAAAGCTACCTCTTCTTTCTCTTTGCATTGTTTCTGCAATCCTTCATTGGCTCTCTTCATTGTCTTGATCAAAATATCTACAGGAAAAAGAAGAGTTTACTTGTTTATACACAATACCAAAAGTAAATTGAACTTTGACTATCCAGATTAGATTCCTACCTAGTGCCATGTTATTTTCAGTAGTCAGCATATCTGAATTTGGACTTCCCAGAGCCAACAGCCTCCCTGACTGTTCATCAAGTTGCCTTTCCAATTGGAGTATTTTCCTCTCTCTATCCTGAAAAAAAAAGGGCACATGGTAGAATTTGTCTAAATTTTTGCTTAACCTGATGTACTACTACATGTCTTTCAATTATGCTACATACATACATATGCAATTTTAAAATAATTTCAGGTGGAAGTTGTAGTGCTTATGGTTGAGAAATCACAGTAAGGGATAACACTCAGATCATGACACCTTCTAGGAGGAAGTTAATTCTATACAGGAGTCAGCTCTTCCAGTCTGAGGATTTACAAACTGTATTAAAAGTAACCATATGGCAGAAAGGAAAGTTTAGTGGAGCTGTGTTAAACACTGTTGCCAGTTAGCATGCTAAATAAGGAAAAACATATTTCACAGAACTAAGTTTTAATCTCAGTCTCTTTTTCAGTACCTGTCACATTGCTAGGGTGGTATTTCAGAGTGAGAAATCAAACAAGGCACCAAGAAAAGTTATTAATCTAATTCTGATTTTCTGAAGCTGCTTGCTCAGATGTCATGTTGCACTCTCCTTTGTCAATTAAGACTCTTACATCTCAGGCATTTCATCAGTTTCTGACTTGCTACTAAGACCATCTTGTTCTTTGAATCTTCCCTTGTGCAGCCTTGTGACCAGTGTGAGAGGCAGCTATAAATACAGAGGGCACTAGGAACGGTGTTGCTCCTCAGCACCTGAACAGAGAGCTGTAAAAGCAGAAATGTTTCTATATCACAATCTACAATAGAAACCCACTTCCCTCATGTCTTGAGAGGAATTTGCCTACCAGTGGAGTGAGACATCTTACTGGTTCCTGGACAGGAGAGTGCAGTGAGAAAGCACCTCTGGTGTATACCACGGCTGTTCTATTCTTCCACTACAGACCTTATGAAAAGACTTTATACCCATAGGTCTCATCTGTTGCTTGGATCCACTTAGCCATCTGTGCAGAGGCTAGAAGTAAAGACTAAGAGTTGCATGTGGCTAAGGTGGGTCAGCTGCAAAAGGAATAGCAACCTACTGATGCCAACTCTGAGCAATTCTAGGTAAAGTACATTCATGGGATTCAGTTCTCTCCTGAATAAAGTTTGATTTCTCAACACAGTTTCTTATCCCACAGTCCTCCCTCTGGACCTTCAGAGCAGACATCTGTTATAATTAAAATAGCTACCCTGCACTAGATTCCCTACCAGCCCTTTCAGACCAGCTTTTCACTCTACACCCTACAATCCCAAGGATCTCCACAAGGCCAGACTGCTGTCCGCACCATCCCTCTAGGTGTTCCAATCATTGCACTACAAAGATCAAGATTAGTTGGGTTTAATTGAACTTTACCCTCAAACATCAGGAAGTTTAGGTGTGCACTATAGGTGTACACACAGGTAGTGTTAGACAGAAGACATCTCTATCCTGCTGGTTAGCACTGGGCACCAGAACAGCTAGTCTGAACTGCTAGTTGACTGTTCAGTGTTACATTTAGGATTCTCATATAATCCTGTTAAAGAAAAGCACAATTTACAGTTAAGAGGCTAGCATGTGTTTTGTAGTGGCAGTCAAAGCATACCTCAACTTTCTCTTGTTCAGCTAGAAATTCTTCTATGGGAACATAATGGTCTTCAATTTGTTCCATTGCACACACATAGGCATGTTTCTTGATGGCCTCTTTATACATTTCAAATTTGCTCTCCAGTTTTTCTTCATAACTGTCTTTCATATCTTCCAAGCGGTTGCTAAGGAGAACACGTTAGTCTTATTTAATATACTAGCATTCTGGCTATTACAATTTGCCTACATGTGTTCAACTGACAATATCAAAGTTATTAATCTAATCATAAATAGCGATAAAAGAGAACAAGAAGTACTTTTCCCCCTTTTCTCCTTTTTTATTCTCAATGACTCTACAGCCTTGCATCAAGGCATAACTTCTACTTGCATATACCAAGAAAAGTGCCATAGAAGAACACACACTTAAGTTCTGTCAAACAAAAGTTTTATAAAAACAATCCAACAACATATAGTGATAGATATGACTACACCAATTAGACCTGATATTTGAAGCATATTTCCGGGGGGTGTCTGTCACATCAATGCCAAATTCACACTGCCTTATTGTTCAATACATTACATATTACTCTTGCCACAATTTAAAAAAATGCCCGAGCAGTGACACAGAGCATCACCTCAAAAGAGTAGAAGCATCATTGCTGTTTCACATGTTCAGCCAAAGGCACCCAAACAATTTTTAAGACAGTGCAGGTGTTAAACCATAGCGTGTTCAGCTGGCAACCTAACTTTGGGTTAGTCTGTTAGCAATTCAAACAGCAGGAAACTGATTTCGAGAAGAGAAGAGTTAAGAGGAAGTGAATTCAGCTTGAGCAATCTGGACACACTTGAAAAAAATCCCCAAGTTAGTAACATCAGTGCAGGCAGACACAATTTTTAAGTTAGTAAGCTAACAATGGTTCATAAGTCATCCAGGAGCAAGAATCCAGCAGGAGAGCTCAAAGAGATACAATTCAAACTGCCTGAAACGCATGCATATTAACACAACCAAGTATCAGTTTTGGAACAATCACAAGCCTCAGTGGGGTACTGTAACAGTCTTCTGCATCCGCTAAACATTAATACCAAGTCAGGACAATTTCCAGTAATTACAGGTTAAACAGAGAGTAAAGTTTGAAAGAAAGCAGCGTTACTTTTTCATTGTACATGGGAAGAGGCTGATCTATGCAAGTTTATTTTAATGTTCTGCTTCCCTTTTCAGCAGAAGTGTTGAAACTGTCCAGCTCTAACTTCTCTAAATAACACTGTATGCATGTTTTGCATATACATATATGTATGTATATAAATGGATGTATTTATATATGTGGAATCCTTTCAGTCTTGAAAAGGATTGCAATATGACTTGCCTCCAGGCTTCCTCGGTTTCCAACAGCTGTCGGAACATTGCTTCTGCCATCTCTCTACGTATCTTCACCTCCAGAAGGAGTTTACTTTGTCGTTCTGCAACTAGCTTCTCCTTTAGGTTCTCCGTAGTTTTCAAGAGATCCTAAATTTAACATATTTCAATTCAGAGAACAAGCTAGAAACACATATTGACATGCATGTCAAATGAACTATTGATACAGCCACCCATCCACAAAGGGCATTTCTACAAGCCTATATTTTCAGGGGGGCTGCACCAAGGGTTAAATATTTTCAAACCATTTCTACTGCAAAGACAACCTTTCTCCATCTTGATGGTTTCTGCTATAAAAAAAAATTTACTACTGTTTTGGCATTTAAATTTTAATTTGTACAACCATTTAGCATAAGGCCTATTAGATTTTTACAATTTATTGTAATTAGCTTTGTTTTTAAAATGTTGCATCTTAACTTGTTTCTGCTGTTCTCAGAAGAACAAACGACTAAATGTTGTTTTAAACAGACATACTGCTTCCCTACTCTTCTCATTTGAATTCCAAATTTAGCACTTGACCTAGCTAGAGAGCCGCAAGCAGCTTTCCACAACTAAAATTGTTCCCCCAGGGCCAGACCACTTTAAGTCTAGGTTTGCCTGACACCGAGCAGAAGCTTACAGTTCTCATTTCATACAGCTTCCAGCACATCTTTTATGGTAAAAGATTCTAATATTAGAACTAATAGCAATGGCTTTCTTGGGTGTGATTTGGAGTAGATGTGCATCTACCTCATGACTCAGAATGGTGATGTCCACTTCCTCTTCTGCGGAGGTTTCAGTACTGTCAGGAAAGTCATCTACAGATGTGCTAGCATCAAAGTGCACAATAGCTTTGCTGTCGCCTCCAACTAGCTTGGGTGGAAAATAACCAAAACTTTTGGGTAGTATTGTCTGGATTACCTGGAAAATCCAGAGTTGAACACACCGATTTATCAATGCTGTCATTATTGCAGGTATCAGAATAGCAGGAAGAAGAGTGCATTGTTGTATTTACACTACATTTAATGATTACAAGAACATTAACAAAATTTTACATGGTTTTTAGCAGACAAAAACATCCATCAATATGAATATAAGAATTCAGTGCTCTAACAAAGTGAAAACGTGAAAGACTATCTACTAACGAACTTCATATGCTTGTCTAGAACACTGCTTTCTCTTGCCCTAATACAAGGTTTTAGCATAGTTTCCTGGAAAGTTAATGAAAAGCACCAAAACCCTAGAAGATTTGCTCTGTGACCAGAGTCCAGCAACTCATGCTAGTTACACAAAGATTTGAAGTATGTATGTCATAGGACAGCAGAGAAGCTTGTCTCCTCAGTGCAAGCTCTGTCTTACAAAGAAGTTGCAGCCAAAGAGAATTAGAAAAAACTTTCTCTCTGAGATCATATTAGACATGCCATTACAGACTTGGAACATGGCAGAACTAATCCATGGTTCCAGACTAGAAATGGACTGCCAATTTCTGCCATGAAGCACAGTAGAGCCCACAATCCCACTCCCTGCAAGAAGCAGCTTCCAGGGAAGCTGAATGAACTTAAGACCAAACATCAACCCCAAGTCCTGAATTTAATGGGAGGCTGATGAGCAGAGCTAGCAGAAAAAGCACAAAAGCATGTAGATTCAGCAGAGGGGTTTCTGCCTTCAAAGGAGCGGAGCACACTACCTTCAAGTGTTAACTTACCAATAAAAAGCCTTCCCTTTTCAGTTGCTATTAATTACTTGCACTTAGCCAAACAGGAGCAATGCAGGCAACAAGAAATCTCATTTAGACTACAAAATAAGAAAGAGGCTACTTCTTTTACTACCACCACTAGCTGTCCCAGAAGTTTTGAACAATTGTCATCTTGTGCAGCACATGCTTACCACAATTCATCAAAAGCCTGAAGTGAAATCTTGCATTTGCTGAGATATATGGTATAACCAGTCATACCTGAAAGTGTCCTGACTTTTAAAAAAAAAAAAGACACAGAATGTCTGTGGTGTAGAACTGAGCAAACCACAGACAGCTGCAGCTATCTCAACTTCTTACCGCAAATGGTTTTGAGGATGGACAAGACTATTGGAAGCCTTTTAGAGTGAAGCCACATGCAGAAGAATTAATATGATACATCAAAACTCCTAATCACACTCAAGTCCATACAACCAGATAGTAACAAAGAATGTAAACTAGTGGAGAAAGTAGATGCACTCTTACCTGTTTGGCTATAGCTGAAAATTTCATTACATGTAATGTTTCATCATATGTGGAAGCATGCTGATTAATGTTTACAATCATACAAGCTTTGCCTTTTCCACAAAAGAATGGCTGAAACAGACGAGTCAATTTACTCTCTCTGAATGGAATATAGCTTGGCTTCATCCTCATAGATAAAAGAATAATAAAATTGTGAAACAAACAAAAAAATTATAAAATTGTGCAAAATTGTGCAAAACTTAGCTTAATTCTGTTTCTCTCTTTCAGGAAGCAGATCCAGTAGGATGCTCACATTTAAGCCTAAGGTATTTCACATGAAAGAGCAAGGCCATTCCCAGATCTCCTAAGCTCTCCAACAAACTGAAATATTTAAAAGTAAACGTAGTATAATGTCTGCATCACAGTTCCCTAGTATCAGAAAGCAGATCTTGGAACAAGCAAAAAGCTAAGTACAGCACATCTGTCAACTGTCTCATGAATCTACCTGTGTAATTTGGAGGTGGAAGGGAAGAGGACAAAACAGGAGTGTTTTGTACACAAAGTGCATTGCTCGTACACGCGCACTGAAAAAAGCTTGGTCGTTTGCTGCTAATTGCCCTTTTTTTATTCTCCACAAGCATCACTTTTAGAGAAAGAATGTTCATTTCAGGTATTCCAGTGACATGTCAAAGAAGGCTTACAAGATGTTATAGATTTCCATTTTCCTCTGACCATGCAAACCCCTTGCAGAAACATAAAGGGATGCATAGGGTTTCAGCCTAAAACTGCATGTTGTTTAAAACTTGTCACTTACTTCGGATTTTGATTTTGCTTCAGTGCTGCAATGCATTTGCCAAGGATATGAAGAGAATTATTAATATTTCCTGCTTCTTTAAGTCTGTCTCCAAAAGCTTGTGTTTTGTTACACCTCTCTGATCCAGCCAAGTCACAGAAAGACAACCTGCATGAAAGAATTATCCAGAACACACATATAAACTTATTTCTAAACAGTATGAAAATAGAACTGCATGTCTTTTTATTTCTTTATGTGTCTAAAGTGTAAATGAGTGGCTCACTTCAGACCACCTAGATCACAGAATAAGTTGTATTTCAATGCTGACGTTATGTCCAGAAGGCACTACACAAAGTATTTAGGCTAACAGCACTAACCTATCTTCCCATTATATATAAAAATACTTCAAAAAGATTGCTGCTCCTAAGACAGTCTATTCAGCACATTCAAAGAAATCTGCTTGTAGTGTTCATATAAAACTTTGTAGGCATTCTTACATAAAGAATTTAGTTTAGGAACCCAAATTTTGTTGCAATTCTAAAGTACTTCAGGCAAGATAAGAGGAATTTCTGAAACAGTTTTGCCTAGTGGGGCTGTATTACAGCAGCACTTTGACCATTATCTTCACCCATTCCAGCACTGAATGGATTGCAGGACAGTAGCATGCTTCAGCACACTGCAGTTTGCCTCTTTTGGATGCAGAACCATTTGTTGACTATTGCAAATAAGAGGCCAGAAGTCCCTCACAGATCACTTTGGAGGTCTTTGTTAGGCTACAGCAATTATGTGCTACTCAACTCAGACCACTGAATTGTCCCTCGTGGTACCATAGATTACAATCAGAGACAATTATCCTGGATAATCAAGGAATTTAATCACTTTTACTTTATATTAAGAAAGTCCTTGAAATACAAAAGCTCTGGAAGCTAGATAATTTATGTAACCCAACTACTACTCACTTATACATATATTTACATAAAATAACACCTTTGTAAGATCATAGCCTTTCACAGAGTTGAAATAAGTACATATTAATATTATGCATATTAATAAGGCACATATTTCAACTGTGTGAAAGGCTATGATCTTATGATCTTCATCCTTCTCTCTTCATCTTCATCCTTACAAGATGAAGAGCTTGTTTTCTTCAAAAAGCAACACACAAACTGTCATTCATTTAACAGCTGCTGCAAGCTTTGCCAGGGGAATACACCAAGACATGGAACAGCAAGGAACACACATTTCCTCAAGTTATCTTTCTGTAGAGTATTTCCCACCATAACCTCTGACATTAAAAGGTGTTATCCCACAATGAGGTATATTTATTACCAGCTCTGCTCAGCAGAGAGGAAAGAAATTGGCAGGAGCTATGACTGAACTAAAACCCTGTTAGAGGACTGTCCTCATTTTTCCATATCAAGCTAAATGGACAACTCATCGGGGAAAAAAGAAATTAAAAAGCTATCAAAATGGCTTCAAGCAGCTCCAAGCCACTTCATCTAAATCACAAAGACCAGAGAAGTATAAGGACTTAGCACTGCTCTCACACAGTGCACCTGCGTTAGCATTTTAGATCAGGAGAACAGTTTTTAAGCAAATCACCCGAGGACCCTCTCTTATTGCAGATTGTACCATGGAACAGCGTACATCACCTGCATTCTTTTTGGATGACAGACTTTAATTCAACCCATGAAGTCTAGTCTGGTCCCAAAGTAGAAAGATACACTGGCATCGCTCACACCTTTGGTCGTTAGCACTAGCTGCTGCGCTCTAACTTTAGAGATTGTCAGCCGGCTGTTTGAATTCTGCTTACCAGCACATATAGTGTGGGATTACATAGTACTGCCCTGTCCTCGCCTCCCCATTGTGTAAGACAATATACATATATTGCCCTCAATTTATGTATTACTGGCAGAGTTTTAACAGGTTCCTTCAGCCAAACCTTAACAGAATGAGACAGACATGGAAACACCTCTGCGCCTGCCCCTATGGGGTTTCCAGTCAGTTTTATGCAACCAGAAGACCTCTGATTTCCTTCTCAGCTCTAACAGGATTTATTAGAAGAAAGTTCACCAGTTTAGTGTGCTTACACCTTATCAAGTTTTCTAAAATATTTACATTTTCATAATGAGTGGAAGCATTCACTTACTCTGAAACTCCAAGAACACGCGGTTGATGCTCATCAGTTAGCTTTAGGAGCCTGATTGAAAATATACTGTGACTGGAATGGAAAGAAGTCCTTTTTAATAACCACAATTATGCAAATTAAGCAGTCACTGAAGCAAAGTAATATTTGTATGCTACATAAAATGCAGTGCTGAAGAAACAATCCACTCATTTAAATTAGTTACCTTTGCATTAATTCAGCAGAAAAAAAAAAGGCAGCAATGAAAATTGTATTTTGTGGCTTTCCATTTCTTTCAATACAAGAAAGGGGAAAACATCACATGAAGCCTACAAGCTCTCTCGGAGAAAGAACAAGCCTACTCACGTAAGCCTACTAATCAAAAGACGAGTACTCAGGTAGCCACTAAGTATATAAACTTTAGACAGTATCTGAACTAAGTAACTCTGAAGAATTAACTTCTTAGAAATAAATAGATGGTGGGGGAGGTGACTAAGTTGAGGTTTGACAGTCCTGTAGTATTGCCTACTTCAGAGAGTTCTTTGCATAGTTTTGAAGTTATTCTAGAAAGGTTGAATTTCTACTACTTGACGATCTAGTTATGGTGTTTTAGACTTCAAGGTACAAAGGCAGCAGACATATGCTGTCTGAAACTAAAAAGAAAATCCCAGAACCAGAAATGCCCTGTCCCTAGTTTATCCAGTAAATCAGACAGAAGACAGACTTCTCTAGTATACATTTAAAGCAGTGCTTTACTCCTCAGCACCAGCACACAATTTAAGAATGAGGTTTCTAAACACAAAAAAACCCACAAACAAAAAAACCCAACAAGCAAGCACACACAACCAAAACACAACACACCAAAACCAAACAAAAACACAATTTAGAAACAAGCTAAGTGGAAGCCAGCATATTCTCTGGAGCAAAAGGAATCAGAGTTCTTTTCTGCACTACTTTAGTCTTGAGTGAAATTCAGGTGGAATCACAGCATGAAATTTCATGGCAGATGTCTTTAGCTAATACAGAACAGCACAACTCTTGCCTTTTAGAAGAAAAAGCAGGCTTAGTAGCACTACATTAGCTAGGTAGTGTGGCCCTTCTACACTTAAAGGGCAAACTAATAAGAGGACATTAAAATCAAGTAATACTTTCTGTTGAAAATGCCTTATATCACCTTTTCTATTTATTTCCTCCCACTCCATCAAACAAGATTTTTCCTGATCCATCTCCCAGAGCTGGGGGCTTAATTCTTAAGATACCAAGTATGCTCTGCTAGAACACAGCAATCTGAAAGCACCTAATCTAGCAGCGTTGAAAGGTACTGCACAACTCACTTCTTCCTACATCCCCCACTGACAGGTTCCAGGTTTCCAAGAATTACACTGCCAGTGACAAAGAGTTATCCAGCTTCAACACCCTCATACAGCCATCCCCTCTCAGCACCATTAGCACTTGCCAAGATGTATAGCCCTGTTGACACTCAAAAATGAATGTGATTTGTCTTTCAGTTGTCCAAAGCCATGAACAGCAACTGAAGTCCAGCTACTATTAAAGTCCTAGCTTTCTTCCAGAAAGAATTTCACATTAAAACCAGAATAATCAAGGAAAGTCTTAAACTATTATTGCAGAGTGGTTCATTTCAAACATTCTAAAAGTCTTCTCCTCCCTCCCCCTCCTTAAAAGAGACAGAGTATGCTTATAATGAGAGGAACAAACCTCCTACTTGATTGCTCATTCATTCTAGTACAAGCAAAGCTTCGGTTCTTGTTTCCTATTTTCAGTATTTTCCAGGCTTCTTCAGTGCTCTGAATGTTAATCCACTTTAAGTCTGTGAAGAGAGACCTTTTACATACACTTCTGATCAAAGAAATTCTGTGAAACTGCCAAGGTAATAAAACAGTATTACTACCTTTAATATAAGAATTTCCTCCTTGATCCTCACAAATTCTTAAGACTCTGCGCTTCTGAGGTTTTGATGCAGATAATACATTTAATAGGTCATACACATATTCGTTATAAATCTCGCAAAAGGAAATCCACACAGATGCTTGTGTTCTTTGGTGTATATTCGTCCTATACACACCAAGCGAAACAAAGTTGTTCTCTGACAACCCAAAACAGAGAAAGAGTTAAATGATCAAACAACTCACTGATAAATTTTAACTGCAGTATATAGAACCTTCTAAAAAGAGGAGGCTGGTATACACCTATGTTGTACAAGCAGATCCACAGTACTGCATAGCTCTGAGTTTACCCAAGAACGTTCATACTTCTCAGCAGTCACCTGTAACCAGAATATGCCCAAGTTCTAAGCTATCACGCCCCTCTACTACAAGCTTCCAGCAGCTTATACATTAGCTTTGCAGAACTAAGCCTCCCTTTTCCCCCAAAAGGAGCAAAGCTATCAAAATATTTTTACATTATTACTTTCCCCTGAGTTGAGCCATTAAAGTTTGGTTAAAAACTATATATAATTTACTTTGTCGTATAGTACAGAGATTTTAAAATCCACCAGTAATTACCCACTTACATTCCTAAATTTCTATTATTTTCTTTTTTTTTTTCCACATAAATTTTACACCTTATTTTACCTAGTGAATCAGAAGGAAGACCTTTTGAAGTACAGTTGGAAGAAGCCGACTCCACATCACATGTATTTGTAGTAGTATTTGGGATGCTTTCTGCCTCCTTGAGAAAATAAGAGACCGTTACATCCACAAGAACAGACTATGAGAACAACAGAAGCAAAAAAATGACAGTAATTCCAGTATTTAAGATTGAAATATTGAAGTAGTGTTAAGTCACCCATAGTGTGGCCTGAAAATGAAATTATTTTAACAATAGCAAACTAAAATCAATAAATGCCCTTTCCATCACAAGAATTATTGTGCTCTGCTACTCCCAGCAACCTGTTTTGGAGGCCAATTGCTGTTAACGTAGAAGACTTACTCTACAGTTCTGGGAGAAACCAGATCATCTGTCAGACTGCAGCAGCACAGAATGCCTTTATAAACTCTTGAGCAGATCTGAACAACACTTCAGTCAACCAAAAGAACTGGAGAAGTCAATACCTTTCAGGGGCAGATGGCTGCGTGGTGGGCAATGGAGAGACTAAAAGAGCAGAGATTCTTAATTTGCTTGCCTGTTGCAAATCATTTTTACCAAGCACTGGCTTATGCCACAGCTGTGAGAGTTTGAGTCAAACTTACTTTAAGACCTCAGACAGAGTGAAATGATAAAGATCTGATAAACCAACAATCTATGTGGGTTTAATTCAGACTCAATTAAAAATCCTCTATAGATAACAGCAGTTTCTTTAAGTACACACATTTGCTAAATTTCTTTACATCAACAAAATAATTTAAAGGCCTGCCAAGACTTGTCAAAGCATAGGCTTCAAATTACCCCTAGGAAAACTAGTGTAACAAAGTAGCAACTCCCACTGTTTAGAGATTCCAAGATCTCCACATACTGCTTCCCTCCCCATATTTATACACCGATATAAACTTGCATTAGGACATTCACTCTGATTTTCCAAGGCCCAATCCTGATAGGGTCATCCTAGAGAAGAAGAGGGGAACAGATACAAAGAAGTCAACCTTAATGTTCTAGCTATCGGAATGCAGTGTTAACTTCATTATGGATTGTCTGCTGATGTCTGTGTTATTCACTTTATATATCCAAAACAAAATTTTTACAAACAGAAAAGTATGAAGCCATACTTTTAGATCTTCCATGTTAAAGATCCAAAGCACATGATTTCATTGTCATTTGGTTTTTTTAATGACCATTTTGCAAAGATGGCACTGTCTATATGTTTATGTAGGTTGAGTAGTTACAAGTATAACCACAAGCACAGATTCTATTCATTCCATTTGTAAAGTACAAAGCAGAATTCTACAGGATATGGGACTGACACACATGGTACATCTATGCATGTCAAAAATGTAATGGAACGTAAGAAACCCACCACCACAGCATTTGCTATTTGTGCACAGGATATGTTTTTGTAAAGGTATTTTAACAAACTGACTGAATTAGCTATGTCACTGTACCGTTCTTCAAACCAAACACAGAAAAGAACATAAAGACAACTTCCTGAAAACAAGTGTGAACAGGAACTGACATTGTTTGCCAGTGACAGAAGCTGACATTTAATAGCAAATATGAGGACAGGTGGGAATAGGAATGTAAGTAAAGCAGCTCTTAATCCAGCAAATAGAAAAGTAAAGGGAAAGAAAGACAGGGTGTGAACCATGCCAAGCAAGAAATTTTGCAGCAGCACTGTATAGAGAACACAAACAGCAGGACATTAAATACAAGGGTATTGCAGTAACTCAGAGCAGTTTAAACCGAGAGAATGAAAGGAACAGCAGGATCTTTCTGCATGACACGTAAACCACGCCTGAGAAATGGGCTTACAGAAATCCATGTAAACCAAAACCAAGCCCACCAAACTGTATCTGCTCTCAGATTACAAGCTTGAGCGAGTATCTGAACAGCAATGATATTCACAAGCTATCAAGAAGCACAACTTCAGTGCTGGGGATGGCTGAGCTATCACTGTGGAAGCATTGCAACACATAAGCAAGGTCTTGTCATGTGTTATTTTCTAGATGCAGTTTTACCTTTCCTTCCTAATGGTAGAGTCCTGCTTGCTTTTCACCATAGCACATCAGCATCTAGATCACCTACTGCAACATCCAGGAACTAAACTATTAATGAAGTCAGACTGTGATTTAACAGAAAGGAATATTTGTAGAGAGATATCTTCAAAATAGGCTATTTGACCTCCTGTTCTGGACCTTGAGCTCCTGCTTGTTCCTTCTTGCAAGCTCCTAGGTTCAATAAAGTTCTTAAACATATTTACCTACCATCCTCCTGATGATATCAATTTTTCTTTAAGACCCCCAGCCCCTGTACATACACATACACACACACACAGCATGAGTGAGCTTTTAAGAGACTCTCCAAATAAACATGCAATTTTTAGCAACTTTTAGATTTTTTTTCATCTGAGAACCTTCCTCAGAAGTTAACCAGACTCAGACTAAAAGTTTGGTTTGCAGAGTTGAAATTAAGCAATAGAATTCAGAGTAGAACTTCACATATGAATTTGATTCATAGAAAAATTTCAGAGCTAACTGGAGTACTTTAACAACACTGCTATTAAAGACCACAGAAAAAAGAAAACACAGTCAATCATTATACTTCCCAGATTTCATTCAGAGTTGTTTCGAATTATAATCAGCTGAGCCTGCAGCATTTGGGGATTAAATTAACAATCCAGGTTAAAAATGTTCTGAATATAAGGGGAAAAAAAACAGAAATCTTGGGACAAATTGCAACTGGGCTTAGAAACAGAGAACAGTCACACATACAAGGGTGCCTATTTTCTGGTGATACCGGTTTTTTACACTGGAAACAAATGACTCGATAATGAGAACAGGAGGCGGCCACAGTAAAGACTCCTCTATTCTGCCTACAATCTTCAGAGACCAGCATTAAAGACACATACAATCCTATAAAGCAGGCTGTAATCCTTTTAGGAAATTCATTGTGTGGCGTCTCACTTCACTCGCTGTATCAGAAAAGTTTCTTTATTAAGTCACATAAATCAAAGGTTTACAAACTTTTTAATCTGCCTTAAGACCATCTTCCACCAAAAGGGACCCTTTCTGCCTTCTTGACTGCCCCTGCTAAGACATTGCCACCATTTCTCCTGAGCTAGTACTGGAATTTGAGCAACTGCCTAGAGATTCAGCCTGGGAACCTGACCCAGAAGAAGATTCACTTAATACAAAGAAGCAGGTTTTACATAGGTCAACTCTCAGACTTTTCAAGGGCTAGTGTCACCACAGTGTCAGAACTGCCTCCCTACAGAAATCCAGGCTTTGGCGTTGCAATGGTTTTTGGTTTGAATTGTGTGCTGCCTCCTGCAGAAAGTTCTTCCAATTTACCCTGAGCTCCAAAAACAGCCAGTTGCCTTATTATTCCAAGGTTCAACAAGTATCCATACTGCAGATTTAGATAAATCTGAACAACCAATAGTGAAACAGAGATGTTATTAAAGATAGTGTGTTAGACAGGAAGTTTTTAAGAAGCTTCATTCAGTAACAAGGAAGTATTTGGTCACTGACCTCCTTCAGTGATGCAAGAATAGCAGTTTTTACAGCTTCTTCTTGCTTAACTTGTGCATCTTCTAGTTTCTTAACATCATTGCTCAAATACGGTTTGAAGTTCATCTTCAGGTAATGTCTTCCCCTTATGTGATTAAAAATCACATCAAGTGAGCGAGGTAAAATACCAAAATCTTTTGAAGTCCCTTAAAAATAACAAAAGATAAAATGTAGACATTCATATACACTTCTCATTGGCTTCTGCCTTGGTTGTTATATATGCTTTTTGGCAAACATTTTATACCTTGGATAGTGAAAGTCTTGCCTGCATTTGTAACCCCATAAGTAAACACCAGTCCATTCACTCCATGAATATATGCTCTTACTATCTCTTTCATTGAGCCTTCAAAAAATTCACTCTGGGTAGTTTCTGGTCCAAAGACCTTGGAGAAGGGAAAAAAATAAAAAAGATACCGAAAAAATGAGTAATAAATGGCACAATTAAGTTTAATATATCAAAAAATTAAGCACTGGTTAATAGTGACTAGTTTTTCAGAGCAAGCCGAGTAAGAAATAGTTTTCTGTCTTGCCTTAATCCCTTCTAATTCAACATTTTGTTTTGGGTTCTCACAGGACGCCTGCTTAATTCTGAGGCACTTGGGCTTGCACTGATTTTCGAACATTTTCCTACTCCTAAAATAAACTGCTCGGAATGCTACTGAGCACATACTGAGCACATGTTTAGTGGATACTTCCACGAGCTCTGCTGGTGATGCACAACTCCCTCCTCACTCTGTACCAGTCACCCACAACTGATGAGAAAAATCAGCGTTACAATGCTCTACATGACTTAGTGCCTGGAGCTGTTTATGTTTTGATACTGTAAGAACAGAAGTTCTTGCAGTAGGTAACAAAGTTAAGAAAGTCACTTCCAGTATAGAAGGTTTAAGCAGTTAGGCTGCTATTCTTTCAAAAGTCAGTCCCAAAATGCATGCTTACGTAAGTTCCTTTAAACATGTGATTTCCTCTAACATTTCCCAGATGATGGCATCTGCAGGAACAGCAGAACCACTGTAAGTCTGTGCCTACAAGAAGCTTCTGTGGCATCTAACCAAAGAAAACAACAGAGCTGCCAAAGAAGCTTCCTTGTCTCATCTAATAGGCACCTCCATTGTCATACAGCACTCTTGACAGCCTAACAGTAAATAATAAGCAATCTGGGTTTTTTAAAGCAAGTACCACCACATGTAATTCAAATAAGAAAAAAATCCATTGCATGATATAGTAGAATATTCAGGTTTTTGTCATTACAGTGGAAAAAACCCAAAGTATAACTAAAAATCAGAAAAAAGTTTACCTACCTGTGTAAAGGTAAACCTGTGCACAGAATGACCAATCCCTCTTTCACTGTTTTTCATGGCAGAGGACTCTTTGGGTGCATTAAGAATTACTGTCTGGGGATCTTCAATAGTTACACAACCCTTAAAAAAACAAGGCAAGGTAAACCAAATCACCACACAAAATTATTTAAAAAGGAAAGCTATCTGAAAAAAAAAAAAAGAAAAAAAAAGACCACCCAAACAAAACTAGTGTTTTCATCTATTTACCAGAGCTACAAAGAGCTGCAAAATTTGCATATTATCTCTCTGGAGGCAGGTAACAACTATAGAGATATCCACCTCACATGAAAGCCAGAGTGTAAACAAAATGAAGGCAATTGTCTGGAGTTTTCTAGAAGGTTTAAATTTTTTCTAGGATTCCCTCCAGCAACTTTTTTTTTTTTTTAAAACACTTTCTAAACCCTGGTATTTTGTGATTGTGGCTTGCACAATCCTAGCTATGAAAACAAAGCTATATAGAAATCTACTGGCTTTCTACTTCATTTTCAATGTGAAAGAAGCTACAACGAGAATAAATTAAGTAAAATAAATTTGAAGCATTATCCTTTGATTGATAGATGGTGTTATCAGTAATGAAGGAAACTGAATTAGTTTAAAGTAATTTGATTGTTATTTCTCCATAAAGTAAACGCGAGATACAACTACCTAGCACTCACTAACTAGATAAACGTAGAAGGCAGCATCACAGGAAAACCAAGAGTACAGAATTTCATCCAGAGCTCTTAAGCCTTGCTTGCATAAATCGTTATCTCTATAAGCAACAACAGATTAATCTGTTGACTACTTCTGCTTAAAGCATCTGTCTACAGCTCTAAGAAACAGGGCTTGGAATCTACCTTTTTTTTTGTTGTTGCAAAAACAAATATGCTTTCCTGAAAATTACACATGGCTGGGAGGGGAAAAGGACACAAATTAAGTTGATCCCTCACTCATTACAGAGATGGGAAGGAGTTTTTTGGGGTTTGGGTTTGGTGTTTTTTTTTCCTCCCATTTGTTACCAAGCATCTTCCTTGCAGATTCAGGTGTTAAGAGTATTGTTAACAGAAAACACTGAAGACACTGAAGATCTTTCAAGGATTCATAGCTTTTGGATGCCTAGGAAAAAGCCTTCATACTATGCAAAACAGGTTATACAGCTAATACATTGGAATATCAACTATTTCACCACGCACTACATGGAGACGAGAGCTTTAAAAAAAAAATCTAGTACAAACTTCAACATTTACTTTTTTTTCTCCCTCCTTGCTTTTAAGAACAAGTAGTTTCCCTAATGGTCAGGTAGTCAGAAATTTCCCATTCCAAAGAGGAATAAGAGAGAAACAACTCAGAAAACAAATTGATTTTGTAAATTAATTTACCCTTACAGCCAGCTCAGATTGCTGAATGATGCCAAACTGGAAGCACTGGGGCAGTGCATACTACTCAACAAGAACGGCCTAAGGAAAGCTGAATGGAAGTTGAGGGGGGGAAAAAAGTAATTCAAGTGAAAAAAATACAAAGGTTCCAACTCTGGCAGATTAAATGCACAAATACATTTTAAAAAAAGCAAATTTCAAGAAGTAAATCAGAACTAATATGAAAACTTCCTCCAAACAGGTCAGGAACAAGAGGTCTATCAGAGAGCCTATGAGGCCCTGCAAAGATGAGGGCTGACAGATATGCAGCAGAGACCTTGTCCTCCAAGGCCAGCTACGTGAGTTCTTTGTATCAGTGGTCACCGTGGGGGATAGGGTAGGGGAGGAGGAGTATTCCTGTGAGTTTGCATGTGCATATGTATGTGTGTGTAAAATACCAAAGCATCTGAATCTGACAGTATAAACTGTAGAGGTTATAGAAAAATTTGACAGGATGAGCAGCAAATAACCAGGATGAGGCAGAGGACTATTAAAGCATTCCAAAGAAACTCAGGGGTCAGATACCTGAATTACTCCTAGAATTGCATTGTTTCTTCCACAGAACTCCGCTTCTTGAGCACTGTACTGAGTCAAGCATGACACCAAGTTTTAAATAATGTACCCAGGGGAATCTTGCAGACCAACAGGTGTGCATGTCTGTACCATGCAAATTAGTAAAAATTGTGATAAAAAAATCACGTTTATCCAAGTGTCTACTAATTCTATTTGGAAGCAGTACATGGCTTTTACAGAAAAAAGTCCCAGCTTACAACACTAGGTGTTCTTTGGGGTAGAAGAAAAACTCAATTCTACAACTAACCTGAGATTCTTGGCTTTCCAGCTCTGCTATAGAAAAGGGCCTCACTCTCAAGAAGACTTTCAAAGGCTGATATGCCTATTCATTAAAAAAAAAATGTACATGGTTATAATGGCCAATTTTAAACAGAATATCCCCAAATCATATCGGCATCCATCTCTCATGCAGTATTTCCTATTTTTCCTATTTTATCTTACTGCCTCTTTCCTTGTGAAGTTCAGACCCTAAGCTTTCATTTATTTCTTTACCGCCTAATGTCCTTAAGCAACCCCTTTTTTCTTGCCCCCCCCCCTCCCCCCCATGTTGTTTTATGACAAAGGCAAGATTTTTATTTTAAAAGAGCACACTCTTGGTGGCATAAACTGCACTGCTTCCACCTTCTGGTCTCCCTCTGTATTGAATTCAAGCTGTATTTTCTAACAGCTGCTCGCAGTACTGCACTTTCACTTTGCATAGAGCACATTCAGTTAATAGATTGACACATTCTCAACCTCAAGAGATGGCTTCCTTACCACCAGCCAGGCACTAGCACCTTGTCTTCCTCACAGTAACAACCATGAAAGTTCTCAGCTGCTAAGACAGGCTTTTCCATCCCATACCGTTACAGAAAGGTCTCCCCATCCAGGTGAAGCAATAATAGCAGGGAGATTTTTAGAGGTCCCCAGAATTCCTTTCTTTCTCATGGAGCTTTAAAGTCCCTACTTTGGCAGCTTGTTCATTCAGCAGATGGGTTTACCAGAGGTCTCCACAGCCCTCCCATGACCAGTGCTAATCATACAAAATTAAGTCACCTGAGGGAAGTCAGTCAGGAAACCTACCATTCTAAAAAAATGGTTATATTATCTTGAAAAGTGTTCTGCAGCACAGCATTACAGATTTTTATTTCCAAGCACCTAACAAGCTTTCAGCAAGGATCTATATCCTTTTCAGCGTACTAAAAAGTCACATTACATTAAAAGTGCAATCACTGGAGCCCTTTATTTCCTTCTCAAAAGCTGACCACAACACAGCAGGTAGCATTGCCCATCTGCATTTGCTAGTGTCGATGATCTATTTGTAAGCAATGAGAAGTAAACAGAAGAATCAAACACATCTTGGCAGCACGGGAATACAGCAATTCTTACCAAAGACGTATTTGCCAGAGTCAAAGCTTACAAAAAAAAAAAAAAAGCATAATCAGAAGACATATTACAAAAGCAGTTCACACCTCCTGTTCCTCTGTATTAGGCAATACTGTTGACTCCATAGGCGAGGGTTTACCCGCTACATTCAGAAAAGAAACTGATTCCAGTGTCTCAGGCACTTCTGCAGAAACACAGTTTTTCCCCATATCATCCATCATTCTGTGCAAAGGAACTTGCAAGGAAAAAAAAAAAAAAAAGCACCCATCATTTTCTCACAGGACAGGCAAAAATACAAAGAACAAAACCGAGATCAAGGCAGCTCGTACACAGACAAGAACTTCTGAAAAAAATAAGGTCCTCTAAAGAAGCTTGGAAGTATGAAGGAACCTTAAAAAAACAACTGACGCTTGGGTTATACTAAGACACACGCGAGTGAAAGCACACGAACGGCCTCTGTGGGGCATTACTGTCACCCGCCTGAAAGTGCTGGGCCACAGCCTGTCACCCCCACCCCCGGCAGGCACCAGGGACTCGGCCACGGCTCCGGCCCCGGCCTCAAGGAACCGGCGAACC
>NW_010107955.1:0-2210 GCF_000699245.1 Pterocles gutturalis
CAGCGCCGGCACCGGCAAGGGGTTCCGGCACCGGCAGAGGGTTCAGGCACCAACAGAGTGTTCCGGCACCGGCAGAGTGTTCTGGCACCGGCAGAGGGTTCCGGGACCGGCATCCGGAGGCAAACAGGTCGATGCTCTTCGCTGAGCGAGACGCGGCAAATCCGGAGCCAGACCCCAGCCCTTTCCGAAGGAAAACGCCGAAGCCAGGCTCACGGCAAGGCGAGGAGATCCCAAATCACCACGTCGGGTGCTCCAGAACAGATCTAAGCAGCAATTACAATTCTGGAAGGGAAATGAAAAATACCCGTCAAGGAGGTCGGTTCTTCCTCCGCGCCGGCTGCTCCGAGCAGGCCAGTGGCACGATGAGAGAAAATTCTGTGTCAGGGAAGCAGACCTGGATGTGCCACACTGAAATACCGAGAATTTTTTAAATTTAGAAGGCAGAAATGTAGATGCAATTGTATAATTTCTAAAAACCTGTCTTTTACCAAAATGCAGCTTTGCAGGGTGGGGGTTCTCAGCCTGGATGAAAAGAGGCTGAAGCACCAAAGCGCTTCTTGAGGTGTACGATCAAAAAAACACACAGAATTTGCCCAAAAAAGCTCCTTCAGTGAGAGGGGGTTGAGAGCGCAGCCCAGCTCCCAGGAGGCTGGGAAATAACTTACAGGAGAGATCTTGAAAAACCTCAATTCTGAAGCACGACAGAAAGAGAAGTTCCAGGCTCTAAAAATGAAATAAACCAAGATTTCAAAATTTACCACAATTCCCCTCAAAAAACCATGGTGCTGCGCATGGAAACTTCCGTTGGAAGGAAAAAAAAAAAAAAAAAGGAGGAAAGCTGCAACAATCCAAACGGTTCATGCTGCTTAAAGCCTGCGCTGGGGTGATGAGCAGCCCAAGAACCCCAAAAAAGACAGGGAGGGTTTGGGGGGTCCCCGTGGAGTGTCCCTCAGTCCCGGGGGGTCCCAGCTGGCAGCAGAGGGGAGCCCTGGGGTTTGCTGGGAGCGGGGGCATGATGGATCAACCATCCCACCCATCCTGGGGCACGGCTCCTCCTCTTAATCTTATTTTTAAACAATAATAATTAATTTTTTTTTTCTTTTTCCTTTGATCGCTGGGTGGACAGGAGAGGGGGTGCACACGCCGCTGTGCCAGGCTGCTGCAGCCCAAGGTCCTGCTCCCGGCTTCTCCCAACACCCCTGGGGGCTCCTGGCATCCCTGAGACCACTGAGAGCCCCAGAGCCCTGCTTGAGCTCTGCCAAACCGAAATTCTCCTGCTGGGGGCAGGAGCCCCCCAGCCCCGGCCAGCCCTGCTCACCCGTGTGCCGGTGAAGAAGCCGAGTCTCCACGGCGAAGGGACGTCGTCCCTGCGGCAAACGATGAAGTCACTGCTGGAAGCGATGGTTTCACACAAGTGGACAGAGCCGCTGTTGCTGTCACAGGCTTCAAGGCATCCCAGGGCTCCCCGTGCTCGTTAGGGCTTTGTTATCTGCCCAACGGTCACCTCGGTTCCTCCCATAGCTGATACACGGCCAGGGGGAGGAAAAATCTACCAGATATCCAGCAAGTGAAGGGCCAAAACCCCCCTTTCAATCTGATTCAAGAGATGATAAAGCGAAAAAATAGAGAATAAAGCAAAATAAAAACAGTAAAAAGAAAAAAAAAAAGAGTATAAAGCAAAAAAAAAAGGAGTATAAACCAAAAAAAAGAGTATAAAGGAAAAAAGTATAAAGTGAAAAAATAGAAGACAAAGAAAAAAAAAGAGTGTAAAGCAAAAAAAAAGAGGATAAAGGAAAAAAGTAAAAAGCAAAAAAGAAGAGTATAAAGTGAAAAAAATAAGAGGATAAAGCGAAATAGTAAAAAGCAAATAAAAGAGTATAAAGCAAAAAAATAGAGGATAAAGCAAAAAAAGAGTAAAAAGCAAAAAAAAAAAAAGTTTAAAGCAAAAAAATAGAGGATAAAGGACAAAAGTAAAAAGCAAAAAAAAAGAAGAGTACAAAGCAAAAAAATAGAAGACAAAGAAAAAAAATAGAAGGTGAAAAAATAGAGGATAAAGGGATAAGTGGAGTACAAAGCGATAAAATCGAGGCCAAAGCAGTAACTGGCAGCACAGACAGAGACCCAAGGGCCACAGGAGCCCGGTGCTGCTGCTCGGGGGGGCGGGTGGGGGAACGCTGCTGCGAAGGAACGACGGAAAAAATGAGTTTCTA
>NW_010107956.1:0-16435 GCF_000699245.1 Pterocles gutturalis
GAGGGAGAGGAGTGGGGGGAGATGCAGGCCCCTTTCCGGGGGCGGGCAGTCAAGGGGTGACCCCTTTTCTTCGGGGTGCGGAGAGGTCCGCTGCTGGGTGAGAGGGGCTTTTCGTAGCTGGAGGAAGGGGGCTGTTGCGGCGAGGCCCCCAGCGGACTGATCTCCCTCGCTGTTTTGGAGAAGAGTGTGCAGGAGGTGGAAGGGAGAAAAGCTCTCTTTGTACGCTGAAGGAGAGGAGCAAGAGGACTGTAGGAAGCTAAAGTTTTTCCTTTCGGGAGTATAGGTGCCCACACTCGTGGATTGCTGGGTAATGGGGCAAAGATCTTTGCTGTTCTGTGTAGGGAGCAGTGGGGGTGGGTCGTGACCTCCTGTGGGAGGGGTAGTGCTGCTGGAGGAACATGCGGTTCTCCCTCTTTACAAATTCCCGCTTAGAAAGGAGATGTTGGGAGAGTTGTCAGGCTTTTGTCTGCTGGAGGGGAGTGCGTGAGCGTTTGTGCTTAGATGCGTCTGTGTGCTTAGGCAAGGCCCTACTGTGTTTGGTGAAGGTGGGTGCTTGCGGGGAGGCTTTGTTGTTTAGTCAGCAGTGTGAGCTGCAGTGATTACTCTGTGCTTGTGAGGATTCTGCTAACCCCTGTAAGGAGAACGTTTGTGTCTCTTGTAGAGTAGGCATTGAGGTGAGTGGTGATGTTTATAATAGACTTAGTCTACTTTATTGGCAGGTTGCAATGACTATGCATCTCTGTACTTACAGGACTGGCAAGGGGAGGAGATGACACATTTTGGTTACAGATTAATGTTTTGTTTTGGCACGTGAGACTCTGCTGAAAAATCCTCAAGGAAATACAGTTTTCTCAGTTAAGAGGAAGTTTGAAATGAGTTTGCAGGGTTGGAAATTGTCTTGTCACTTGCTGGAGCACAGATGGTTGTCTCTGATAGCCAGGTCCAAACATCTTTGTGGCCTTCTTTTAAAAAATTGGGAGAGTTTAGTGTCTGAAGGTGTGCCTGCAGCAGCGTTTCACATGACGTTTGGGCAGTGAAACTATTGAAACTGTGGAATGTTGCATCTGCTTTTATAGTCTGTCAGTTTACCCACTTCCACCTCCGTGTTAAGAAAAATAAAGGATGTCAGTTAAAGTCGGGCTAAGGGTTGATTTAGTTGAGCAGTGGGGCAGACGGAGATGGCAAATGCCTAGTTGAAGCATGTGTTGGAAACCGTCAAGGATTTAAAACATTAGTCTTTACTTGTTACTGAGAAGAGCACTCTTTTTGTCTTTTCTCCTATTCTCTGTATTAAGTACAGTCCTGGGAAATGAAATCAAGGAGAGGACTGAAGGAATTTTGCCAGTCAAAAGCCTCACCCAGTTTATGAGGCAGCAAAATGAATTGGCTGGAAGTTGGATTATGGGAAATTAGACTGCCTCTCTGTTTATAAATGTAGTTGCTACAGTAGCTCAGTAACTGAAACAAGAATGCTTCTCATAAGCATAACACTTTAGGTTTTGGCTAGGAATGGGTGTTAAGATATGGGAAATGTGGGTAGGATTTGAGGAGAACTTTGTTTCAAAGGGAGCAGGGTGAAGCCTTGTTCTTACTAGCTGTAGAGGTGTGGAGGTGAAAAATGTGTTTAAATTTCCTTGGTCTGCTTGTTAGACAGTTACGAAGACATTCTTGTTGGAAAGTGGTGTAAATCAGAGAACTTAATAAAGAGAAGAACACTTTTGAGCCTTCAGTTAGAAACAAAATCTGTTGGAAAATGCTTCAAAACGTAATCTGTTAAGCAAGTGTTTCACAAATATATATTTTGAAAGTTCTGGTTTTGAAAAATCCTAATTTTATCTAAGTGCACTGGTTTCTTAGATTAATTTTCTAACATCCTGAAACAAATGTGTTTGTTTTGTGGAGTTCAGGAAACACTGGTTTTAGTCCTTGAACTATATGTGTGTGTTTCTCTGCTAGAGGTAGGCTTGTTTACTTGGAGCTGTGCCCTATAGTGTGACAAGGCCAAAAATCATCCAGTTGTGATAGGCCTGGGAAACTTGTTGCTCTGAAATTGGTTTCTGGTTCTAGCAGTTTCTCCCCTTATTCTTAATACAAAATTAGTCTGAAAAGATCTTATAGTGCAAGGTAAGTATTCTAACAAGAGTTTATGCTTTTAACTGAAAGCTATCGTTAGTAGTAGAGAATATTTAAACAAACTTTCCAGTGAGAATTTGAAGCAACAAACTTCATAATAACTAATCAGGCTTGTTATACCTTTTACACAAGCAACTGACAGTTGAATTTTAACGTTCGAAACATGCATGTTATAATGTGACTTTAGTTTTGGTTTAGTTGTGTTTTAAAGTATTGTCCTACTGAATATTTTGACTGAATAAAAATTAGGCTTGAAGCGTGGAGTATTCTTGTTTGTGAAAAGTGCTAGATGAAGGCTTTCAAATATTTTGACTGTCTAAAATTGAAAAGTTTTTGCGTCAGGCCCTATTATTTGAGAAGGCTTAATATCAGATGGAGAAAATTTTGTAGATGTGGCTGGTTTTGTTAAGTTTTGGGGGAAAAGAAGACTTGGAGTGCATGGAAATCAATTTTGTACTCATCGTGCTCTGTGTATGGATTTACCCATTGTAAACATTTTAGTCTTCCGAGCACGGCAGTTCAGTACTTGAGCATTCAGACTTAACTAGGATAGATGATAGTGTGTATTTATCTACCCAAGCAGCTTCTTGTGTTTGTTGACTGTTTGTGAGAGAGTAAATACCTTAAGCATTGTGTTAGGAGCAAATAATAAGCCCTGTCTGAAACTGGTGCCGACCTGTGTAGCCACATCTCTTGTCTGAGGTGACAGCGATGACATTGTAGGCTTCTAAATCTAGTGCTTCCATTGTAGTTATCACTGTGTAGACATTAAATAGGCTTTGAAAAAATCTCAACATTCTTAACTTCCTTTGAAAGTTAAATGCCAGTTGAAAGTAAGTCTGTCCTGTTTCTTTTTCGGTTTCCCTATACTGTTAACCTAAAAACATTATTGTCAAAATGCAGAGAAGTGCAAGGGATATTTAGGATGTCAGTAGTCTCTTGACTGCAGCCTCTATGTCACATAATATGGGCTTTCACATCTTACTGTTTTGCCACAATGTTTGAAAACCCAGGAAATGCCCGCTTGTTTAACACAATGTTAACAGGACCCTTAGTTGTGGAAGGTTGAACTTCTTTATATTCTGGCCCATCCTTAATAGGTTTATGCTTTATTGTTAAATGTGTGTATGGGGATTTTTGCATGCTAATGTTATGCCCCTTTGGTGCTGGAAGCTCTTGGTTTTTAAGTTTGGAAATTTAGGCTAGATACTAACTAAGGCTGTGTTAAATGTTTGTGAAGTGTGCACCTGCAAAAATGAAGCAAGATTCAAAGGGAATGTAATAAGGAAAAAGTGAGGTTTGGCATATATTTCATTTTTCCAGATAAAGCAGGTATACTGTGGGGAAAAAGAAATACTACTCTAATTTTTCAAAATATGATGTCATAGCAAATAACTTGTATTTTCCAATTTGTAGGAGGTAGAAAAAATATTTTGGCTTCATAACAACAATGGGGTGGTAAATATAAGGGAGGTACTTTTTTATATGTACATGGGTGTGTCTATGATAAAATGACAAGTAGCTTTAATTTCCTTCAGAAACTGCAGTAATAAATTCCTGAATTAGTGCAGACTATCATCTGAATGGATAGACTATGATTTGTGAACCCATGCGAAAGTGAATTCTAGTCATGAACCCACAAAATTTTATGAGTTAGATCTGTTTTTGGTATATTGAGAGCTATACTTAAGCATGTAATAAAAAAAAGATGAGTATTGAAAGCCTAGGTAATTTTAAAGCATACTTTGAATCAATTCTTGTTCTGTCTAGGGCTATGAAACAAATAGTGGGTTGTTGTACAAGATACAGATCATATTTCTTAGACCTCTCCAGGTAAACTGTGGGCTTCTGTTGGAAAGACACCTCCCAATCTAGCAGCATTAGTGAAGAATAAGGGTTGACACAATTCAATATGTAAATGAACGAATTGTAAGCAATAGTACATTTATCTCATAAGAAAATTATTTTCTTTTTTTTTTTTTTTTTACTATAAGAAGATTTAAAAGTAGGAGATTTAGTTTTGGTCATTTTTTTGTGGTCATTAATTTTGCAGAATTTGTAGTTTATGGTATTTGTCAGAAGAATTAACTTTAGAAACAGTTCTGCAAGAGCCAGGGAATATTGCTGGGTGAAATGGTAAAATCTGACTTTGAGGCTTGTAACCTGTGAGGAAGCATGAATTTACTCTGACAGACTCCTTCCTACACATGTTTCAGTGCAGGTTAATCCTTCATCAATTGCTGATAAGCGGATTGTTTTTATATTTCTCTGAGAGTTTATAATCTTAGTGGTTAGAGGAAGAGTGCTCTCATGATACTGTTCAAAATATAGGAATATCCTTCTAGGTTAAAGATGTCTTTCTGTCTCAAGTCCTGATTTTTTTCTGATTCTTTGATTTTACAGCAGGTATCTTTCTCCTCTTCTAGAGGATTGTTACGTTGCTCTTGCATCTCCTAGGATTTTATTGGTGAGTGTATGTGCTTGCACAGTCAGAGGTGGTGTGAATTTGAAGGGCTTATATTAACTGCTTGACGTTCTATAGATGACTCTGCAGAAATAGTGGCTTCAGAGATTACGAGAATAAAAGTGTCAGGAAACATTTGCTTTTTTTTAATTCTTTTTATACTTTCTTTGCATACTGTACCATTTTCAAGTTATGTTCTTTGATAATTCATGTTTATTTTATTAACTATCTCAGGGTTTTTGCTAGCGCTTTTCTTCAGTAGCTAGTCTTTTTTCCCTGTTTCATGGCTAGAGTTAGAATTTTCAAGCAAGGGAAGTTATTCTGGTTCTTGTCTGAAGAAGGCTAGGCTTTCACATATTCAGGAATATTTTCCTTAAATTGTAGTGAATGTTCTAATATAGTTTCCACAGGATTGTGGGGAGGATGATGCATATTCTTTAAAATTTAATGAAAGAAAGATAGCATAAATTATTAATACAACTAATTTTATTCGTATTAGAATGTTTTTACATGTTAGCCATTTTTCAAATGCATTGGCTTTGTGACCATAATATTACAGCTTTTTTATTTGAAATGTTCTTATCCAGTTTAGCTGTTAGCAAGAAAAGCTTATCTTTGTAGTTTTAATAATTTGTCAATATTATGTATTTCTCAACAATCCAAACTTCCTTCAACCACCATTCCCAACGTGGCCAGTAAACTGAGAAGTTAAGTGTACAGGTTGTGTGCCCTTACAGATAACTCTCTACATAATCGTGTCTTATATATTTAAAGCCTATTTTGCAAGTATGATTAGTAAGCAAAGATATCTGTCCTTCATATGGATAATAATGGGCTGGAAGGTGTTTCCTTTAGAACTTAAGGGGAGTGGAGAGTGCATCTTAATAATATGAGCAGATGACCATGCCACGGTCTACAGCCTCCTTGCTGTCCTTGTGCATACAAGGGCATGTTTACTGGCAAACCTTTTGAAAGTATTTTCATTGTATTTCTGAAACATAGCAAAATACTTTCTGGAAGAGACATTTTTAGGGCTGTGTAAACTCACAGGACTGAAGGATATGGCTGCCAAAGTCTTCTCCTACGAAAGTTTGTATTTTTGGTCACTGTTCCAGACAGAATACTTGGATGGAGAGGACTCGCTGAAAGGAATCACTTTTTATTTTACAGGTTATGGTGAAGTGCAGCATGTCTTGTGTGGGCCCAGTAAGGGCCAGGCAAGAGGCCTCATCAGCTGTCCTCTGCATGCTGCCGTGCAGGGAGCATCAAGTGAATGGGAAAAGAGAAAAGGGCTTGTGACTGCTATAAGCACGCTGAGTCTGAGTGTGGTCTGAAGGCTGACTGACTAGTTCTCCTTGTCTTTGTCATTCCCTGCAGTTTTGTATCAGAGACATGTTAAGCTTAGGGAAGGGAACAGAACGGGGGCTGAAATCTTCATCCCCATCCCCCCAGCTTGAATGTCTGAGCTTCACACCTTGTATTTCTATCTTGTTTTTTACTTGGTTATCTAAATGAAGGCCATTAATGCATATCTAAATAAAACTTGTTTTACACCTCCAACTGGTTTGTCAGTATGTGATATTGGGAAAGTTGTTTTCTTAGGCATCTTTTTCGAAGTATTTAAAATATCTTGTCAATTTGATTCGTACACAAACCACCCTGTTGCTTTTACACTCATTGTAAATCAATTTGTGGATAATATCCTCGTTGTAAAAATTGTCTGCTTAAAAGATACTGGAGGGTTCTTTATGCTAATCAATGTGACCATGCAAGAATCACCACTCAGAGAATGTTTTCTGCTTAAAACAAGCCCTTGTGGGTTCATAGGGAGCACTCGGATCTGTCAATAGCTACATCTTTCTGTCCTTTTTTTTTTTTTTTTGAAAAGTGCAGATAGCTGAGCTTTTTTTTTATTTTCATTGCTTAAAGCTCTGCTTTATGGTGGAATCTATGTTGGTACAAAATTGCATGTACGCAGCTCTTTTAGTCACTATGTAGCGTCAGAAAACTGCCTTAGTGTCTCCTCTTTTAAACAGGGCTTAGATCAATTTTGAAATACACGGTAGAATTGTCTAGAGGCCAACTTTTGAGATCAGAAATTCATATTGTTGGTATCTGGGCAATGTATAACAGCAACTACTAGACTGATAAACTTCACCTAGGTGTAATGAGCTCAGTTTTGGAGAGGAAATTAGAAAGACAGAGGTAATTGCTCAGGAAGTAAATGTCAGAGCTAAACTGGATTTGTACCTTGCCAGTTCCGGACTATTTATCTTCCAGACCTTGCTGCTTCTTTCTTTGTATACAAATTTCAGCACTGTTGTGGTTTTGAAACCAGGACAAACACAGTAAGTGCAGATAGTAAACACAGAAGTTTATGAATGCTTTATACTATCTGTGAGGCTGTTTTTAAATATTGGAAAAAATTTAAATGCCCTGTTTAGTAGAGCACACTTTTTTTTTTTTCTCCCCCAAGTCACTAACCTCATAAAGTTGACTGGATTCACAAGACTTCCTCTCCTGTGGTTCTTCTCAATCACTGTATCTGTTACACATTTGGGACCCAGTAATCTGTTCATGCAACCATTGAGGTGGTCTCTTGACTATATATGAATGTCCTGCTTAGGAAGACAATACAAGAGATTACTGTAAATGTAGGGTTTTGTCAGCAAAGGCTGATTTTATTACAGTAGAAGGAAGTAGCTAGAACCAAATGTGTTCTTATCAGTAAAGCTACTATAGAGCATTTACTTATGAGCTAACTAGTTTCTTATCCTGTGGACGTTTCAATAGTAGGCAGAATATATGCCATTAATCTGCTGCTGATCATGGAGTTTGATTAAGGATAGTAAAACCTGTTGCACTGTTCAGTTTGTTGCTTCATTAGTGGTTTATTGTCTGATACAACTGAATTGACTTTGAGCAGTGTCTATATGGCAGTATAATGTGTGGTTAATATATATTCAAGTGCAGTGGGCTGGAAAATTTGGGAATATTTAGGCTAAATTCTAAACAGAAGTGTTTAGACTAGCATGTCCTCTGTCGGGAAGGAGAGCAAAACCTTTTGGACTGAAAGCTTTCTTCCTTGTGTAAATTATTATTTTTCCCAAAGGCTGAGAGAAACCTGTTAATGTATTACAGAAAAGATGGAGATTGGTATGTAATTATAAGGTAGATTAAAAAACCCCTCTGCTCAGAGTTTCTTCTCAAAAAGAGAAACAGTTCAACCGTAGGTAGGTAGGTTGGTAGTGAACATCTTTTGGAGGTAGTCTTGGGATCCATCTCTTCATAATCCTTTTATTAATTTGATTATTTTGGCTACAAATCAATAGAAACATGATGGAATTCAAGGAACATGCAGTTTAAAATTTGTACTTGGCTGCCTGGTTGTTTCCAGTGTTCTGGAAATGGCTGTTAAATGAGAAGCATAGTTTAATGAATTGAATTGGATTCACTAAAAGATGAAGTCCTGAAAGCTCATAAGTTGTGGAACTTCCAGCAGGGGTAGTGATGCCACTCTACAACGTGTCTGCTGGCCGCTTGTTCCAAAGGCGAATGGATTTATACCAGAGCAGGTGGAGGAAAGAGGTGCTAGGAGGGTATGGAAGACTGACTCCAATGTGAAAGGAAAATAAAGGGCCCTGGCTATTTTAGCTCACAAGCTGGGAGAAAGATTTTATAATCTGTATATATATTTTACAGTGGTACGCACCATGGGAGATGGAAAGGCTATTTATGCTTGGGTTATAACAGCAATGTAAGAAGAAATTAGTATTAACAGTCTGTGAAATAATTAGGGCTGGAAATTAGGAAAAGGCTTCCAACATCAGAATAGAGTTTGTAGCAGCCTTGTGGTAGAAGAAATAGCAAATGACCTTACTTGTTTTTAGGTGAAGGTGGGTCAGTTTCCCAATGAAGATTGTGGTTTGGAAGGCAGGCATGTGGCTTGATGTCAGAAGGGGTCCTTTTCAGTTTTATATTCAGTTTCTACACATCTCAAGAAATTGAGAATTCTATGTTGTACAGCCTGTGTAATTATAAATTAAAATTGATGGAAGTTCACTGTTTGGTTTTTTATTAAAAATTATGAAATGTGTCTTTAAATCAACCGATTTTTTTTTTTTCCCTGTTTCAGTGTAGTGTATAAGGTAGGAGAAGTAGAAATTGGTGTGTGTGAGGGAAAGGAGGGAGTTTGCTCAGTGTACTCGGCTATGGGAACTACTTGCTTAGGTGTAACCCAGCGTGCCCTGCTTGCTTAGCTGGCTGAAGTAATTTTAGGGAACACCTGGGAAACGTATCACCAGCTACTAGTTTAGTGTAACCCATTTTTAGAGTGCGCGGCTGGGATGCAGCTAAGGACTGGAGTTTGAAAGACCTCGGTTTTTCGGTTAGGAGTCGATCAGCTCTGATTTCTAATTAAATAGATTGTGTGGCATTTAGTCTTGAGAACATTGTGTTCAGCACAGTCTCCTAGTAGTAGGGAGAGTTTGGTATCTGAATTCATAGGCTTGGAAGAAAACCAGCTTACAAGCCAAGATGATTCACTTAGTGTGCTGTTTCTTTAGGGTAAGTGTTTGTGGATGAATTGATGCCCATTCTTAAAGGTGTTGCCGTAAAGTATGGGTTCCCTTTATTATGCTGTGAAGTTTATTAGGGCAAAAGAAAAATGGGATTCTCTGGGGACTGAAATATATTTTGAACTCTGGTTAGGTGGAATAAAGCTAGGTAGCATGGAGGTTTGGTTTATGGATCTGTATTTTTGAGAAAAAATGTGTCATGCAGAGGTTGACTGTATATCTTAAACCTGCTTTCTAAGCTTGACAGATCAGTGTGATGGGTGTGCTTTCCCAAAATTAATTTTCACTTCATAACCTTGAACTAGGTGGTGATGCTGAAGTCTAGATTCTCAGCGACCTAATTTGCTGGAGGCAAAGTTTAGGATGTTGCTCTTTTCATCAGCTCATTGTATCACTAGGTGGAAGATGCAGACACCTTTCTGAAGAGCAGTGAGAAGGCAACTTTTTTTTTCCCTTGAAAAAGGAGCATTTACAGTTTAAATCTAAATGAATGCAGTTTAGACTACTGTGATAACACACAGGTTGTTTAGGGAGCTCTCTTATGTATTCTTTTTGTTGGCAGAATTAAGGGCCCAGGTATCTTCTTGTTAGTGGACCCTGTGTCTTGAGTCACTCCAGTTAGAACTGCAAGAGGAAATTTTATGCTACTAGCATGTTACTGTTAAATTGTATGTATCTGATATTATCTATTCCTCTTTTGTTCTGAGAATTTGAATTGTATCCTCTGCAAATGAAGTGTTTCTGGCCTTTTAAGCTAGGCATTGATGAAAGCCAAAGTAACAGGCAGGCACTGTTCATAAAAAACTTATTTTAGCCCAAGTGTTTCTTGAATTTGTGCCTCTAACAGGATAATGCTGACATCTGCATCTGACTGCATTCTTTTGCATATTTAAGCTATAGTAGTTAGGAGCTGGCTTAAGTGGAAGTCCTTTTCATTTGCTCCTTTGAGTACATATGATCCCTTAAGTGAACTCATTGAGATATGGCAGATTCCCGTATGTAAATTACTGTTCTGTATAATACAGTTAAACGGTGTTCTGAAATTTATTTTCTGGAAGTTACTTGACTATTTTGTATATTTTCAGTTTTATAGGAACAACCTGAACTATATTACAGAACTTGTAATTAATAATTTGGAGGTCATGACGTGTTAAGTTAGTGTCAGTCACCATAATGCATGAGATATCTTTGAATGGCAAAAGTTCACAGTAGAGAGAATGTCCATTTAAATTAGAGGCCTATGTTAATGATCTTCTCCTTTGCCGATGGCAGTCTGTCTACAGATATAGTTAGCAAAATACTGTAAAATAGCTGTGTTAAGCTTAAATTTGTTTTAGATTTTTCTAAACTGTCATTTGGAGAAATGTGTCTGAGAACTGAAGTAATTTGTATTTGAATTTAGTATGTGAACAGTTCTTTAACTGATTGACATATGTGGCAGGTACAGAGAATCAAGAAGACCAGTACTGAAAACTGTAACAGCCTTCTCTTCAGCATTTCCAGGTTGTTTTAAATTCCTTTAAGAAGCTAGTCGTGGGCCCTGTATTGACAGGCTCTAGCCAAAGATTGCCTCTGTTCTTTGGGGACTAAATGTGTAGTTTGTTCCTATGTTCAGTACCGTTGTAGTTGCTGACATCTGGCTGTGGAGGACATCTCGGG
Organism: Pterocles gutturalis; assembly: GCF_000699245.1. Taxonomy (NCBI): domain Eukaryota; kingdom Metazoa; phylum Chordata; class Aves; order Pterocliformes; family Pteroclidae; genus Pterocles; species Pterocles gutturalis. The sequence continues at coordinate 10,834 of NW_010107956.1, forward strand.
ATGCCTGGGACCAAGCTTGCACAGCTGGATTCACCATGCTTCAAGCAAAGGCAACTGGTACCACCAACTTAGCACTCTGCTCTACCTGACTGCCCATAGCCCTGCTCCTGTCAGAAAGCAAAGGGGAAGCAGAGATGACTGCTTTTACATAACTGTGTATTGTTATTTGAATTACTAAGAACTACTTCACTGAGGCAGTACATACCAAACTCCTTCACATGGATGCAATTATTGTGTAGCAATTAATGTATGTGTTTAGTCTGTCCTGACCTAAACCACAACATTAATAAAAATGGTGTCAGGAGTGTGATCCAAAGGGGGTTTTGGAATGTAGAAAGGGGATTCTACAGCTGAAGTGCAGTCTCTTGAACATCCATGAGGCTGAGACTGTGCCAAGTTATTTTTCCCAGGTGTAATCTTGTGGAACCTGAGAGTTCATGCTCAGGGTGGGAATCTAGCAGGCAGTGCATGCAGTACTCCTGCTGGAGCTTGTGTGTTAATAGTGTATGTAGGATAACAGTAACTCATAGGTGAGTTAACGTAACTCCTGCTTTATATAGGCCAGCGGAAGCTGTGTGTAGTGGAACCTGAATTCAGTCTTACTAAAGGAAGCTGTAAACCTCATGATATTGTAATGGGCCTACCTTTACATCTTGGGCACTGACTTTTTTTTGAGGAACGTGTATTTTAAGGATCTATGAGAACACTGAGTATTTAGCATTGTTGCTATGGAAATGAGTAGTGATACCCCTTTGATACCTCAACTGCCTGGCCTCTTAGAAGGAGTGTTAGTGATGGAACTGCAGTTACCACTTTGGTTAATGCTGGCTGCAACTCAAATAGAGCATTGATTACAATAATGGACCAACAGAGATTTGCTTTGTCCTATATGTGGTCATATCAAAGAACTGGAAAGTAAAGGGCTGGTTGCATGAATTCATTCATGCTTCAACAACCATGTCTAACTTCTGTGAAAACCCAACAGGGATTAGATATTAACTGTATACAATTGGTGTTTGACTGTGAGATAGCACCACCCTCCAGTGCAGCAATACCAGGTGTACTAGAACTACAGTATAAACTTGAAGCCGAGGTGAGCTGCTCCAGAGCTGACCTGATCTGCAGCACAGTGGCAGATCTTGGTGTGCAGTGGGGTTTCCTGAAACAGGAAAATGCCAGGGCCATGGAGAGACCCACCGGGCAGCAGCAGCTCTTGTGACAGACGCTGATGTGGCCTGGGCATTGCCAGACCAACTGCATCCGGCCCCACACTGTAAAAACTAGCCTGGGGAGCCCCAGTGGCCAGGAGCACTGCCAACAGGGCACAGTGCAGCAATTTGCGCAGTAGTTCACACAGAAGTGTTCGCAGGAAGAGTGTCCTCACCCTACCAGCTCAGGATGTGAGTTCAGGTGATGGTCATCACACTCTCAGAAGGACCTTAGCTATGGTATCTACCTGGCAGAAAGCTCTGTCCTCTGCACTCACCAGAACAGATGTGGCAACCCAGACAGAGCTCTCATGAAAGCATGCAGCCATCTAGGTCTTGGGTTGTAGGACATGCCATAGCCTTTTGCTAGTTACTGATGGCAGTAGCGAGAACAGCTGTGTGAGGTGTCACCAAGTGGACAATCTACTCAGCCTGTAAGAAGAGAGGTTAAGGGGCATCAGGGAGTCTGAGAGAGAGAGACTGCTGGAACTGTGCTTTGCCCTTCCTGAAGCAGAAACAGCCACCAGAAATAAACAATCAAGATCAAGGGGATCTTGTGTTCTCCCCCCACTAGACAGAAGGCAGTAGCTTAAAGGAAAGGAGAGAATGGAGGCAAGTCTACTCTCAAGGTAGCAGGCAAACCCCCTCTTTACCTACCTTGCCTTCCCAGGTGCATACAACAGGTATGAGGCTCTGGATGTGGAAGGTCAGTCAATGGATGATGTGGATGTTGGTACATCTACACTAGATATGTTGCCAAGGTCAGAAAGGCTTACTCCCCATATCATGACCACCTTGATGAGGAAGAAAGAATGGGTTATAGTTGTAGGTGGCTCCCTTCTGAGGAGAATGGAGGGTCCAATATGCCAGACAGACCCTCCTCTTAGGGAAGTCTGCTACCTCCCTGGGGCCTGGGTTGAGGACTTCACTAGGAAACCTCCTAGCCTGGTACAGCCCTCAGACTTACCCATTTTTGCTCTTCCTTGTGTGTGGCGTTGAAGCAAAAACATGTAGTCCAAGGGCAATCAAATCAATGAGGGCCTTGTGACAGCTGGTAAGAGAATTGGGAGCACGGATAACTTTTTGCTCTATCCTTCCAGTTGTGGGCGGTGACGTGGGAAGAAACAGACAGACCCAGTCTATTAATACATGGCTTTGTGGCTAGTGTCACTGCCACAATTTTGAGCTTTCTGATAATGGGGTAGTCTGCATATGGGGCCAGGCCTGTTGGATGGGATTCACTTTTCTCAAAGGGAGAAGAAGGTCTTTCTTCAGGAGATAGTGAGGCTTATTGAAAGAGCTTTAAACTAGTCTTCGAAGGGGAAGGGAGATAATATCAGGCTTGCCCATGACAAGCTGTAGGATAACACACCAAGGTTAGCAGGATGAGGTGCTAATGAGGGCCCTCAGCCAGTTGCTCTGAGATGTGGTGGGTACACTGCAGCACACCTGAAGTCTTACAGAGGTGAGCCAGGTGCTCCTGAGGTAGTAGGAGCCAACAGGGGAAAGCCAGTAAAATACCTCAGAGGAATTAAGCTGTGTTCCTCTAAGAAGGTGACACAGCTGATAGCCCAGCTGAAGTGCCTCTGCACCAATGCACACGGCATGAGCAACAAACAGGAGGAGCTGGAAGCCACCGTTCTGCTAGAAAGTTCTGACCTAGTTGCCATTACTGAAACTTGGTGGGTTGAATCCAGTGACTGAGATGCAGATATTGGGACAGTTGAGGAAGGAGGTGCGGAGGGGTTACCTTCTATGTCAAGAAATTTATAGATTGTGAAGAGCTGTCTCTGAAGAGTAGCCACAAGCAGGTTGAAGGCTTATGGGTAAGAATTAAGAGAGTGAGGCAACAAAGGGAACCCGATCAAGGGAAGACTATTGACAAAGCCTGTGTACTCCAGCTGTAGGAGGCATTGTGTTTGCAGGCTCTCATCGTGTTGGGGGACTTCAGCCACCCCAATATATGCTGGAAAAGTAGCACGATGAGCTGTAGGCAATCCAGGAGACTCCTGGAGTAGATGGAAAATAACTTCTTAAGCCAGGTAATAGACAGCCCTGCCAGAGGGGATGTGATACTGGACCTGATTAGCAAGGGAACTAACTGATAACATCAACTTCAGAGCCAGCTTGGGCTGCAGTGGTCATGCACTGATGGAGTTCATAGTCCTGAGAGATATGTGTTTGGTAAAGACTAAAGTCAGGACTGTGAATTTTAGAAAAGCAAAATTCCCTCTAGTCAAGGAGTTAGTTGGGACCCCATGGAAACCCACCCTCAGGGACAAGGGAGCAGGACAGAACTTGGCAGGTCTTTAAGGACACTTTCCATAGAATGCAAGAGTTCTCAGTCCCCAGCTGTAAGAAATAAGGAAAGGAAGGCAAGAGACCAGCATCATGAGTCAACCATAGAATCGGTGAATGGTTTGGGTTGGAAGGGACCTTAGAGATCATCTAGTTCCAACCCCACTGCCATGGTCAGGGGCACCTTCCACTAGGTCAGGTTGCTCAAAGCACCATCCAGTCTGGCCTTGAATACTTCCAAGGATGGGTCATTACCCTCTGCACAACCTGTTCCAGTGTGTCACAACCCTCATAGTACAAAATGTCTTCCTTATATCTAATCTAAATCTCCCCTCTTTCAGTTTAAAGCCGTTACCCTTTGTCCTATCACTTGTAAAGGTCCCTCTCCATCTTTCTTGTAGGCCCCCTTCAGGTACTGTAAGGCTGCTACAAGGTTTCCCCATCACTTTCTCTTCTTCAGGCTGAACAAACCCAACTGTCTCTGTCTGTCTTCATAGGAGACGTGCTGCAGCCTTCTGATTGTATTTGTGGCTCTTCTCTGGACTTGCTCCAACAGGTCCATGTCTTTCTTACGTTAGTGGCCCCAGAGCTGCACGCAGTACTCCAGGTGGGGTCTCACAAGAGCAGAGTAGAGGGGGAGAATCACCTCCCTTGACCTTCTGGTCACGCTTCTTTTGATGCAGCCCAGGATCCAGTTGGCTTTCTGGCCTTCAGGCTCACATTGCCACGTCACGTGGCCAACTTGCTGAGGGTGCACTCAATCCCACTGTCCATGTTGCCAACAAAGATGTTAAACAACACTGGTCCCAGTACTGACCCCTGTGGAACACCACTTGTTACCGGTCTCTGCTTGGACATTGAGCCATTGACCACAGCTCTTTGAGTGTGACCATCCAGCCAGTTTCTTATCCAGTGAGTGGTACCTTCTGTCAAGTCCGTGTCTTTTCAGTTTAGAGACATGGATGTTGTGCGGGACAGTGTCAAATGCTTTGCACAAGTCCAAGCAGATTATGTCAGTTGCTCTTCCCTTATCCACCAATGCTGTAGTGCTGTTGTAGAAGGCCACCATATTTGCCAGGCACGATTTGCCCTTGGTGAAGCCATGTTGGCTATCACCAATCAGCTCCTTTTTTTTCAATGTGCCTTAGCATAGTTTCCAGGAGGACCTGCTCCATGATCTTGCTGTGATCTTAGTCAAGACTCGCTAATCTGACTGAACGCCAAGAAGGAAATGCACAGACCATGGAAGCAGGGACAAGTATCCTGAGAAAAGTATAGGGATGCTGACTGGTTGTGGAGGAATGGGGTCAGGAAGGCCAAGAAATGGCTGGAGCTGAACTTGCCAAGAGACACAAAGAATAATAAGAAGGGCTTCTACAGGTGTGTCAGCCAGAAAAGGAAGGACCAAGAAAGTGTACCCCTCCCTTGATGAGCAAGACTGGGAAACTGGTAACAACAGTTGAGGAGAAGATGGAGTTACTCAACAATGCCTTAGTCTTTACTGGTGACTTCTCTTCCCACAGCTCTTGAGTGGATGGGTGCCAAGGCAAGGACTCAGGAAGCAAAGTGCCTCCCACTGTTAAGAGCAGATGAGATTCATGACCACCTGAGGAACCTAGAAATACATAAGTCTATGGGACCTGATGAGATGCGTCCCAGAGTTCTGAGGGAATTGGCTGATGTAGGTGTCCAGCCACTCTTCATGATATTTGAAAACTCATGGCAGTCAGGTGAAGTCCCTGGTGACTGAAAGTGTGTGTGTTTCACCACACTTCGGTCAGGTGAAGTCCCTGGTGACTGAAAAAAGGGAAACATTGCACCCATTTTAAAAAGAGTAGAAAGGAGGACCCTTGCATTTACTGACCTGTCAGCCTCACCTCTGTGCCTGGGAAGATCATGGAAGAGGTCCTCCTACAAGCCGTACTAAGGCACATGGAGGACAGGGAGGTGATTTGAGACAGACACCATGTCTTACCAAGGGTAAGTTCTGCCTGTCCAACCTAGTGGCCTTCTAGGATGGAGTGACTGCACCATTGGACAAAGGAAGAGCTATGAATGTTGTCTGTCTGGACTTCACAGAATCACAGAATGTTAGA
>NW_010107957.1:0-16722 GCF_000699245.1 Pterocles gutturalis
TTCCAACCTTAATGATTCTGTGATTCTTTGTTGTTCTTTTGAATTTGTAGTAATGACAGGAAAAATCATTTGGTTTGGGAAAAGTAAGCAGGCTGGATATTGATTAAAGGAAACAGAATGCATCCTCATCAATTATGCGGTTGAAACTGAACTTGGGGTGCTATCGGAATGATTAAGGGTATGACTGTCCTTTTGGAAGAACCTATGGAGGTAGAGGAATGGGTTGACAAGAACACAATTAAAATCCAGAAGGACAAGTGCAAAGTCCCCTAGCTGGGACAAGCTTGTCCAGTGCAGCGGTATGAGGCTGGGAACCTCCTCTGGTGAAAAGGACCTATGATTCCCAGTAGATAGTAAGAGAGAAGGGTGTCTTGGCAGTGACGTGGTGGACTGCATTTAGGAGCATAGCTAGCATATTGAGAAGTAAATCTATTGGGAAATAATATTCCTCTTTGCTCAGCAGTCATTAGGATACAACTAGAATATTTCAACCAGTTTTAGGCACCCTAATATAGGAAAGGCATCAATAAGCTGGACTGAGTTCAGCAGAGGACCACCAAGATGAGAGTTGGGGTACAGGAGCAATATCTGGGGATAGAAAAAAAATAAATTGAGATGACGATTATTCAGCATTGAAGAGGTTACCCAGAGGTGATAGTATTTCTGTCTCTGGAGGTTTTCAAAATCCAACTGAATGGAGCTGTAAACAATCTGGTCTGCACTCAGTGCTTAACCAGTTCAAGCAGCAGGTTGCACTAGATGATCTTGGAAGGGTGATAATTTTGATTCAATAATAGTTTTTTTTAATGTAGCTTTTCAGAATGATGATATGGTGGCTCATGTGGGTATTCTGTACTTGAAGTGTTGCTGCAAATTTATAACTTCCTTGCTTAATGGGCAAATATTTTCCATTGAATTAAGCACTTCAATCTGCATTTTACTAATTGTTAATTTTAATTTTCTAATTCTTTTCCAGGAAGGTGGGTGGGTGCGGGGGTGTGTGTGGGGGGTTTCAACTTTTTTTTTTTTTTTCAGACCTCAACTTTTGGTCTTGTTAAATTTGGATAGTGAGCAGTTGGTGAAACATCCTAGATTGCTTTCTTTCACATCTCAGTTGAAGGCTGGTAAAGGACTGACTATTGTGGGCTCTGTGCTTCAGGGAATCTACTTGGATAAATGTACAGAAACTCAGAAAGCTGAAGTGGTATGTAAAAGCTTACAAACACTAGTAACTTCCATTAGTATTTGAATGTTGAATGTGGATAACTCATATGTCAAATTAGGACAGACTGTTGTGAAGTATCGAATGAAACATCAGTTTTGCTGTTAGCACAACCAATTATTATATCTAAGGAATAGATTAGTAGATGTAGCAAAATGTTATCTAAAATTTCCCAATAGGATGAGACAATGTTGCTGCTACTTAGATTTTTATTTTCTTTAGTATTGGGAACCCTGGGCTTACAATCATATTACATTCTTGAAAAAGTCAAGTGGTAGATTTTTAACAAGTTACCTTATGAAGAAAACAAATTTATTCAACGTAAAATTTAACATTTATCTAACAAGTGCAGATGTGTTTGGCATAATTTCATCCTCTGGATGTATACATGATACTTTTTTTTACATTGTCCTAGAAATACATAGCGGAGCTAGGATTAGGAGCAGTCTTTGCCAGAATCATACTCTGTTGCTTAAGTGTAAACAGCATCCTTCTTGAGATCCTTTACTTTCTTCCTCTTTTTTTTTTTTCTTTCCTATTTATCCCTTATCTCCAGAGAAGGTAGGGTGAAGTAGGAAAAAATACTAAGTTTTCATGTAATTTAAGATGACATGTAACTGTGCGTACAAACACATGTTCATTTAATTAGAATGTTGTTTTTTTTGTGACAACTTGTCAGTAACTGACTGTGCTACCTGATTGGAAAGATATAGACATTTTTGTGGGAAGCCCTTGAAAATACCTGAACTTAGTTTTAAATTGTCCCCTTACTTACTGTCATGGGTAAGGACCGAGCAGCACCACCGCATGCCACGTAGTTGCTCCCTTCCCCTGCCTTTCCTCCTAAGATGGGGGAAAGATTAAAAAAAAAAAGTGGAACCTTGTGAGTTGAGGTAATGACAAATTTTAATAACACAACATGAGAAAAAGAGAAGATAATAACAAATAGGGTTATAGAATGAACACATAAGGGAAAGACCTCACCGCACCAAAATGCCACGTGAAAATTAACCCTATCCCAGCTGAAGCCAGGACACCTGCAAAAACTCTCCTACCCCTAACTTTATAGAGTGAGGAATCATTTTTTGGAAAATCACGCACTTCTTGTATTTTAATGAATACTAGTGAGAAATGTATTGCCTTTACTAAACTACTATAAAGCATACTCCAAAAGTAGGCTTTCATTGCCATTGTGTCTTCCAAGAATGGTTAATATCTTCAGTGTTGTGGAAAAGCATATCAGTTCAAATGTCTACTATTTTGATACAAGTTGTCTTCAAAGCTGTGTAAAAACACCTGTGATTTATTCAGACCTGGTATATTTAAAATAGATGAGTATATGAGATGTTGAAGTGGACCTACAAAGCTAACTGCCTCTTTTCTCCCAGCTTTCTTTTTTTGTCCCTCTGGGTATTCAGACTTGGCCCTAGTGGTTTTTAAAATAACAAAGTATGAAGCCAGATGGCCTAGCTGATATCCCATGAGAAGGCTCCAGGAAAGCAATTAAATTGAAAGTGTGGTGGGAAAAGAAAGTAATTGTTATTAAGCTGTTACTATCAACTACATGTGAGTAGGAAACAAGACCAAGAATACAATCAGGCCTCTGAAATAATGATACAAATAAAACCCTTAAACAGAAACCGTTTATCCATGAGGATTTGAAATGTTACCTATAGCTGGCTTAACTTGAAGTCAACTACGTTTTTTGAGAAATGAAACAGGAATGAATGTAAGGGAGACTTAATCCATGAGTTCTCTAGAAAGTCAGACCTGGTGTTAAGATGGAGGAAACCATTGCTTTAAAATGAGGATGAATTGTAAAAGCTTGGAGCATCTGGACGCCTCATTGGTTTTGGAAAATTTCAACTAGAAAAAGGTTCTAGAATTTTTGTATCAAGATTTCTCCTGTCTTTCTTTTAAAAAAAGAAAAATGTCTCTGTTTAAACTGATACACCCTTACAGATGTTGTTTGCACAGACGGACTTGTTAGCTTTGCTACAGAATTCTGTGAAGACTTCTTCTCTACCAAATAGAATTTCTGAGCCAGTGCCAGGTGTTCTATGATCAAATCTGTTCCTGATGGCTCTTGATAGATTTTTGGAAGCACCAAAATTCCTAAATTTTGCTATGCTGGTTCTTCCTTCTGAAACCATGCTGATCTCATACATAAATCATTGATCATGATGGGATTTTTAAAGTCCTGCCATCAAAACATGGTAAATGCCAAAGCTGATGTTCCCTAGTCAACCTTGATACCATTTTGAATGCTACTTTTTTTTTTTTTCCCACTTGGTTATGTGTCTGTATGTTTGTCGGTGTTAAAATGAAGGTGAGCCATGTTGAAGTTAAAGGGGTATCAGAGATTGAATCTAGTCAGTTCTTCTTGCCATTATTCAGCTAATTACTCCAATTATCTCCTGCACATCCATTTGTTCCATGTTGGGAGCCAATAAAGAATCAGCCTCTTAATGTCAAAACTGGTTAAGGAGCTTTGGCAGCCTCTTGTTCTAAAGTGCTTGGTATCACATTTTTTCCAAACCCTTCCCATTTCAAAGGAAAAGACTTTGCATTTGAAACATACAGTGCTTTGTCAGTTGGCTGTTTGGACTTTCCCTGAAGCAGTGTTACTTTATTTATATTTCTCCATGTGTTTTTACTCATATCTTGTTCGTTCTTCTTTGGAAATAAAAGGCTGAGTAATTAAAGGAATTGAAAACCTGGGGAGGTGCATTTTTTGGGGTTTAGTTGACATACTTTAGTTGACATACTGTTCGCTCTTTTGGAATTAGTGGGGTTTTGAAGTTGGTTGTACATTGTAGCTAATGTTTTGCTCTTATTTAGTGCTGTTACTCCTTACAGTGTTTATTACAGTATTGCTGACGGTATTTCCACATGTGTAATTCTCCTTTTGCAGAATGTAAAGGCCTTAATGGGAGTAGAAAAGACTAAAGGATTTTGCCAGATTGTGGTGTCTCCTAATTTCAGGGATGGAATATCCTATTTGATTCAGTCAGCTGGTCTAGGAGGGATGAAGCACAATACAGTCTTGATGGCATGGCCACAGTCGTGGAAGCAGACAGAAAATCGTTTCTCATGGAAAAATTTTGTTGGTATGTGTTTATTGACTTCTCCTATGCATTTGTAATACAACTACGTAACTAATGTATTTGCTGTGTGGAGGAAATGTGATGCTGAACATCCAGTGGACAACTGACTATTTCCCACATCTGATTTCATGTGGAGTGAGTTTTCTCTGCCCTCAATCTCTTCAATCATGGCTTCTCTTGTTTTCCTAACAGGCTAGTCGCTAAATCCAGCATGTTCCTCTCTTGACTTAGCAGAATCTAGGAGGATTTAAGCTTTTTAATTTAAAACAAAAACCAAAGCTGTGGATGAAAACTAGGAGCTCTTGATCAAATGTCTTGTTTTCCCTTGCAGACATTGTACGAGAAACAACAGCAGCTCAGCAAGCACTGTTGGTGGCTAAAAACATTGACTTATTTCCAACAAATCAAGAACGTTTTACTGAAGGAAACATAGACGTGTGGTGGATTGTTCATGATGGTGGTATGCTGATGTTGCTGCCTTTTCTCCTTCGACAGCACAAGGCAAGGACAACAGAAGATGACTGGGATTTCATTTTCTAGCAATGAGTAGTTCTAAGGGTTTCTAATGAAATACTCTTTTACCTTGATAGTTATGCGTGGCGACAGTAATCTGTGTTCCGAATTGTTATAATGTATCTTTTTAATAGGTTTGGAGAAAATGTAAAATGCGTATCTTCACTGTCGCTCAAATGGATGATAATAGCATTCAAATGAAGAAGGATCTTCAGGTGTTCTTATATCATCTTAGGCTGAATGCTGAAGTGGAAGTTGTTGAAATGGTATGTTACTGCGTATTTTTTTTTATAGGTGCAAGGAAGACTAAACTTGGAAAAATAGATTTAGCATTTTTGAAACTGGGAGATGTTAGCCCAAATATAAAAAGGGGAAAATTGCAGTCTCACCAAGAGCAAGAAGTTTTTTAAAGCAACATAACTTACCGTGTCACGATGCTACTGTATGTGGTAGTGAGTTTAATGGTTTTGTCAAGAAGAGTTGAGCCATTTTGATATGTTAATGCATCCTTTGTTTGTGAGGACTAATCCATACGGATAGCTTATTTAGGAAGGAAAAAGCTTGACTCTTTAGCAGGCAGTGAAATGGATGGCTGAATGTGCTTAGTCTAATAATCCATGGCATCCAGCATGGGAGACAATGAACGTTGTCTGTCTCTCCAACTGCTGTATGAATCTGTCTCTCTGGAATAAGGAAGCCCTGGGCCCCTATGAGAGTATGTCATTTGTTTCTGGTATTGCCAACCTCTTTGTCACTGAACAGCGAGACAATCTAGCTACAGATTCACAAGTCAGTGACAAAATTAATGTTGTAACTTTTTTCCCTTTTTAAATACTGGTTGTAAACTGATAAAGAAAAAGGACTAAAGCTGTAGTCCGTCTAGACCCACTTTTTTGGCCACTAAGGAAAAAACTTCATTTCCAGCACTCAAAGGTGGCTAGCATAATGTCCAAAGTAAGACACACAGAAAAAAAAAAAAAAACCCACCCTTTTAAACTCATTCTGAAGTGGGATGAAGATCACACGTCGACTGGTTCACAACTTCTACCACCAGCAGTTCCTGGATTAAAAAAAAAAAAAAAAACCTATCAAAAGGATTTATTCTGATAATCAGCCATAAAGCAGATTTGAAGAATTATTTAAATTACTTATGAAATAAATGAGTTTTATGAAAAATTTGGTTAGTATTTTGAACTAGGAAGTAAGAATTCCTTTTATTTATATATTTATTTAAGTTTTGTTTTGAGTACTGAATATAAACGACTAAAATGCTGTGGCATGTGCAAGTGAAAGAAGACCAAGTGCCATTAAAAAGGCTCAGCCTTGGTTGGATTTTGAGCAGAAGATAGTATAGAAAGCATAATTTATTATTTTCTCCTGGGGGGTCATATTTAACCCTTGAGAATCTTCCAAAACATCAGAGAGACATTACGAGTCAGTGACAACACAGATGACTGCTATAGATTTTTATTTCATGTTTTAGCTTTGAGCTGATGTATGAATATATGCCAGAGTTTCTTCAGATGTTTCTATTGTGAACATTTCTCACTGGTGAAAAGACAATGTGTTATTTTTAAGGAACCAAGTGCGCACACATGTTCAGGAGGCAGCAGTGCAGACCCAGTTTAAATAAGCACTTTCAACCCTTTCTCATTTCTGCAGCCTAGTTGGAACAGAATAACAGAATGAGGGAAAGTCTGTCCCAAGTACCTCAAGTTTAGATAAAAGTCACATTGATGGGGTATAGTGGGATGGTCATTGTACAAGACTGCTGTTTAAGATGAAGTTTTAAGAATGAAGATGGAAATCAATGGTCAGTTATATGCTTGGGATTACTCTAACGCCATAAATAAATGTGTGACTGAATGAATGTGGAACACTGTCTAAACATTGTTCTTTTGAGTAGTACTTTTCTTCTGATGTTTCTACTGCCCATTTCTTGCAGTTTGAGAACGACATTTCTGCATTCACGTATGAGAAGACACTTATGATGGAACAGCGATCTCAGATGCTAAAACAGATGCAAAAAGAACGAAAGGGAAATAGAGGTAGGGACTCTGGCTTGGCAAGATGTTCTGTGAAAAATCTGAAAGTAGTGTGTTTTGGCCATAGCTTCTAATCAGTTTCTAACTAGTCAAAAGCTTTTATAACAGCTTTCTAAGTTAATTTGTCTACAGCAGGTTTCACTTGCAAGGTTAAAATAATATGGGGAAAAAAACCCTTTTTTTATTTGCACAGGTGTTTAGAGAGCAGAATATTTGAGCATTGATGTGGAATATATCCAAAACATTTACAAACTTGAGATATATCAGTAGCTAAAAACAAGGTCTCCTGTATTCCTTACTCAGTGTTTTTAAATTTTTCTAATTTCTTTATTGAACACTAGGATTTTTCCAGTGGAGTCTGAGTGATTAATCAATCTACAGTAGGCTTTTAAGGATTTAACTTCCTTATGAATGCTTTACAAGTAGCCCGAAGACATAAGCCTCTGTAGTCTATAGCGTGTAAATTGTAGTGGAGACAAGAATTTCTTCTCAGCTCTGAGAGTTGGTTGGAATCTGCACTTCTTCAGAGTGTTGTTTGCTTGGAAGTTTTTATTTCTTTCTTCTCCCTTCCCCCCTATGTATTTTTTTATTACTCCCTTCTATCTGAATGTAACCATCACCATCATACCTTCAGTTTGTTCCTTTGTATCAGGCAGGGCAAAATCTGAGATGTTCAAAATACCATTGAATTTATTTTAGGGTCTGAAGTAAAATCCTTGATAATTTCAAGAACATCTAGTACTTATTTCCTGCTTTGTCCAAGAATAAAAGCCGTATCCATCTCTTGATTAGGATATCTTAATCTACCTTGTTCTTTTGTATTTTCATCTAAAAAGGTGGCTTAGTTATGCCTTCACTTCCTCTAGATCTGTGAGTTGAATGTATGTCCTCAGTGAGCCAGGCCCTTTCGAACCTCATCATCTCTTAAATGAGCTGAGCCATCCCCTCCAGTTTTATGACGACCTCCAAAACTTTCTCTCATTGGTTTCACTAGTTCAAATTACCATTGCTTTTATTTTCATTGTCTGTCTCCAGACATCTGAATAAAACCCTGATGTTCCAGCTTTGAATGGCACTTGTAGTTTTGTTTTCCGTTACCACACAGATTAGTACTTTCACCTCACTTTTGTGCTTGTACCTCCTCAAACAAGGTTCAAACCTTTACGCAGAGAAGTTGGGTTTGTACAGCATTCTTTTGCTGTTTCCCTCATAAGCATGCTCTTATCCCTGAGAAATCACCCTTACCCTCCCATCTTCTGTCACTTCTTTTAAAACAGAATTTTATTTGATTTTTGCCCCTGGTTTTTCCGGTGGAACTGGGGCACAGAGAGAGACTCATCGGATTTTTGTTTACTTTTTTTGGTTAACTTGGTTGACTTGCTTCTATTCAAGTGTAAATATAACACATGCCCACCAAGTGTAAGATCTGCAGACTTGGGTGCAACTGCCAAACATTTATTTATTTGACTTGGACAATAGCACTGCAAAGATGAAGAAAAAACGTAGAGCCTCATTCACTTCCTTGCTGCCCTTTCTGGTGGCAATTGGCTTCCTTCTCTGGCTAGTCTTGACTAGTGACTGTTGGGCCAGGCAGTGATATTGTTGGAGCTGTGACAAGGCGGTCATCCATCCCACCACTATTTTGTGTTGGGTTGCACAGAACAGGTGCTGTTGTGCAGATTGCTGCTGCTAGGTAAGATTTGCAGAAATGTGAGTACATGTAGGGGAGGAGCACACTAATAGTTTGTGAATCACTGGGAAATAAACCAGTGTTTAGAGTGGGAAAGCAGCTTTTTCATTTACTTAATTTTTTTTCATACTTTTGATTGTAACTGAATAAAATCAATTAATCTGAATCATACATAAATGAAGGAATGTGACCTTCACAAACAAGTGAATATTTGAGGTTCCCATATAGACTAAAGGATTCAATTCACTTCAAGTTTTCACAAATCTCTGTAAAGAGACTTCATAACTAACTGCTAAACATTTCAAAATGAGTATATAAACAAATAGCGTGCTTGTGAAAACAAACCAAGTTTATAACAAGCGATGATACCAAATCTCATCTATTTAAATTAAGACAATTTTTATTTTGAATAATATAATCATCTGCTTTTTTCTGTAGACTGGTGTTTTTGGGGTGTTTTTTTTGTCATTGGTGACTTTTTTTGTCCCAGATTCAGAGCATCACTGATGAGTCTCGGGGCTCAATCAGAAGAAAAAGCTACTCCAGTCCGCAGTCCATTGGCCAAGATGCACAGGCACTTCTGACTAATGATTATCAAGAGGAGGAGGTAGTTGGACGTAGTACTGGCTAGAAATGTTTTCTCAGTGCAACACTTGAAGTGCCACTGTTGCAAACTCAGATACAAATAAATAATTTCATCATTCATTGTTGTGGCACAATTATTAATAAACTTTAATTTTATTATTTTACTAGGTTCATTAATCGTACCCTATATTTTTTTCTCTCTAAATGATGCTTCTGTGACATGAACTACATCCTATTTTTCTCACACTTTTTTTCCATAAAAGAAACACTTATATTTCTGAGAGCACCTGGTTTTCTTAAGAGCTAGAAGCAAAGATATTTCTCTGCCTTCTATCTCGTAAAGTCTTAACAGTGGGTGTTTCATTAATAAGCACATTTCGTGCTTTCACAAAGCATTGCTTTCCTTTATAGTTCCTATACTGAAGTACAGAAGCTTCTCAGAGACTGTATAGATATACTGGGGCTTTTTAAGGAGATTTGTATGTATTTACAAACCATCATTAACCTGTAAATGTCTTTACTACTTTCTGCATGATGAGTTTGAGAAGAAATGAACTGATGAAATCAAGGATTTTAGTGTGCACTTGAAGTGTTGCTCATATCTAAAGACGTGTAGCCTAGTCTGTAGAAATGCTGTATATCTTTGTTTCCTTTTCTTCATGAAGTGTGAGAAGAATGTGTTGTGTTCCACGTAATCAATTTGGTATCAAAATAGCATGGACAAAAATGTAATTTTGTTGTCTTTGCATTTTTATAAATTCGTGCTGTAGGTCCAGAATTTCTCTTGGCCTCACTGTCTTCCTAAAAATGACACAGACATTCTTCCATTGAAGCATACTTGTGACTCATCTTACACTTGTTAGTTTGAAGTTTTAGTTCACTGGATACTGCTGTAGGGCATGTATAGTATCTCCATGTATTTGTTAGCTTTTTCCATCCTCGTGACAGAACTGTATTCACAGGAACTTCTGATTCAGATTCTTGACTCATGCTTTAATCATCTGGGGAGACATGAAGACCATCAAACAAAGAGACGTTTATGTGAACCTCAGAATTGAACTCTAGGATTTGGGAATCCTCAAAGACAGGGACTAGGGAAATAATTTAGGAAAAATACAGTAGTTCTTAGGCATGTAAAACCAGCTGCAATTACAGTTTGTGAACCACTATCTGCTGTTCAGAGGTAGGAAGTAATTTTTCTTATCGGCTTTGATTTAATTCATGCTTTTGATAGTGACCTGAATGAAATGGATTCTTCTGAATCATCACATATATGGAGGGACATAACAATCCGTAACACGTGAATAATTTATATTCTCAAATGGAAGAGGAGCTTCAACTCATGATTTAACAGTCTCTGAGGAGACTTCATAACTGCTAAAGATCTTAAAAAAAAAAAAAAAACCAAACCAAAAAAACCCCCACACACCAGAAGAAACCCCAACCATTCTCCAAAACAGAAAACCTCAAAACATCCCAAAACATAAAACCAATCCTCCTCCCATACCAATTTGCTTACGATTTTGAGTCTAAGGTACTGTATTTGTGTTGCTTTTCATGGAAATAGACACTTATGGGCAAAGTATCATGAGGGAAAGCAAGTAAGTAAATAACATGTGAAATATTTCTTCCTTCTTTCCTCCAGAGGAGAAAGGGGAATGGGAAACAGAGAACACAGAAGTGTGTATGCATGTGGGAACAACAATATTGTGTTCTTAAAGGTTGTGATTTGTGTTTCTGCTGTTACAATGGGAGAGAAGGCCCCTTCGTGGTTAGATTGGCTTTTATGATGTAATTTGCACTTGCATTCATAAATAATCTAATGGGATGTAGCTAGCCTTCAATTCAGCCGGTCCAACACTGTGTTTCTAGGATGATGGGAGTCGTGCTGGTGGTTCAGCATTTTTTTACAAGCATTTCATTGCATGTTGAAGTCAAAACAATCTGTTCTTTGTTCACAGAATAAGGTGCATTTCTCTCAAACTTCTTTTGTTCCACTGCAGTGAGATTCCTTTTCAAAGTTCAAATGATGTGTCATCTAAAAATGCTCTTTTTGGCTGAATCTCAGGTGATTGTTTGTTTTGTGGCCAGGCTCAGCTGATCCACGACAGAAACACTGCTTCTCACTCAGCTCCAGCAGTCAAAGCAAGTGTGGCTGCTGCTGTGCCAGAAAAAGTGCAGATGACCTGGACTAAAGAAAAGTTTGTAGCTGAAAAGCATAAAAACAAAGATTCAAACGTGTCTGGCTTTAAAGATATCTTCAACATGAAACCGTAAGTATACATGTGGTGTTTGGAGTTTTGTATTTGATTGTGTGTATTCTAGTCTGTGGTTTTTTGCTCGTGTGTTGTTGTTATTCTGGGTTTTGTCTTTTAAGAGGTTCTGTTTTATTTAAAGTTGAGCACAAACATGATCTTTCCATGCACTTCACTTATGAAATTAGCATGGACTTGGGTGCAGCAACAATGATTGTAAAGAGTCATTCACAAGCATGTTGTGAATGAAGCTTAAATATAACAGACTTCAAGCTGTAAACTCAGCTTCTGGATTGTACCAGAAAACATACATGGTAACGTGCTTAATGATAACTTTTGGTTTTCTCTTCTTGTCGGTAACAAATTACTGTTTATCATTTCCCCACCCATCTCATTTGTTGTGTTTTATTGGAGTGGAGGGAATACCAAAGCTGATAAACTCTTTCAAGGCATTTAACTTGTGTTTTGGTTTTTGAGTGGATTTTTTGGGGCTTTTTTTTTTTTTGAAATGAACATTCAGCAGTTATTCTGTAAATTAAAGCAATGTAAAATTTTTGCTTATATGTATGTCATTTCATTAACTATTTCCTGTTGAACTATTCCTTAATGTCTTTTTCTTAAGTAGAAGTCACTTCATAGATAAGAGCTACTGCCTGTGTCAAGCATGATGTAATAGACAGAAAACCTATGACAAAAAAAACCCCAAAACATTTAGAAGAATGCAGTTATAAGCATGGCCTAGACTATTTTCTGCACGTGCCCAATGCAAAACTGTGGATGTCGAGGGAAACTTTATAAAGGAAACGTGTCTTCAATCTAGGGCTTGTAGGCAGTAGAGGTAGAAGGTACACTTAGAATCAGCACCTCAGAGTCGCAAGTTGTTTCTTGCTCTGAGCTCTTTAGAAACAGTTTACCATCTGCAAATTCCAAACATAATCTTGCTCATGCTCTAAAGCACTGTTTTTGTTCTGGGCTGCACTATACTCCAACTCTTAGGGGGTTTTTTTGTTAATAACTTGGAAATATTTCCCATTACGTCTTTTGAATTGTGCAAGATGCAGACTTCAGATATTCTTAAAACTACTCTTTGTGGTTGGGGGGTGGAAATTACAGCTCAAACTTGGTATGCCTGTATGATATATTAATATTGGTGAATTAAAAATGTACCTGATGGCATAACTTTTTTTTCCTGTGCGTTTGCTTACCTTCCACGTAGAGAATGGGGAAATCTGTAAGTCTAAATTCCATTTCACTTAAGCAATGTAGGCTGTGTTCCCTGGTTCTCGTGATGTTGTACATTGTATGCATGTTTCCTAAATCATGATTTGCAGTGTGTGCAGTTTTTTGTACCTTGTTTTATATACTGTGATTTAGCATTTGTCACTGGAAAATATTCTTCATCATGACTTTAGTTTTCTTCTAAATATTATTTAGGGGTTCAAGAAACATGTAGATGTGGTGCTTAGGGACATGGGTTAGTGAGTTAGGTGGTGATGGGTTGACGGTTGGACTTGATGATCCTTGAGGTCTTTTCCAACCTTAATGATTCTGTGATTCATAGTTTTGTTTGAGCTTCTCAAGCTGTTGTTCTTCTTCTGAAAAGCTGAGCTTTAAGTATTCTTTTGTTCCATGTATGGTTTTTGTACAGTTGTACAGGATATATGGGTTTTGCAGAGTTTTGTACAGGACAGATGGCCGCTGTGACAGAAAATTCTCCAGGAGGTACTGCTAAACTTGCTTTTGGAAGTGTTGTCTTATGGGAAAACGCAAGGGTGTAGGGGAGAAAAAAGGAGAATCAGCTTATATTGATGGGGCTGGTCTCCGCTGGCCACTAAACTTAAGGGCAAATGCCTTTTCTTTTTTTTTCCTATTTGCCCCTGCAAAATCAAGGATGAAAATATAACATGAGACAGGGTACTTCTAATAGTATCATGTTAATGGCTTTCCCCTTCATAGTAAAAAAAACCCAGGACTTAACACAAGTATGTATACTCCCAGCATTCTCTGTCTGTCTTGGTCCCTTATGTTTGAATGAATGTGTACCTGGCTGCTGGTGTCAACTCCACACTTAATTTTATAATCTGAGGGTGACCTCATTTTGCTAGAAGATTCTAGGATTAAGTGTTGGTGTAGTCCTCTGATAGGACCTCTGGTAGTAGAACAAAGTGGCAGTTTCTCAGGAACTATAAGGAAACTCTTCTTTGGATAATTGAGTTGTTCTTCAGAACAAAAGAGGATCCTAAAATAATTAAATCTCTGAAGTCCTAGCGCTTTCCTCCTCTCATGCACAAATTTACATCTGTATTTGTGGACACAGAAAGCAAAATTAATATTGATAATGTAAAGGGAGAGGCTCAACTTCAGTTCCTTGCTTACTGCCTTACTCTTATAACATGAGAAACTAGTATTTTTTTTTTCATAAATTCTGTGTTGTTTATGAATTTTCTTCACCAAGCTTAGAGTAATCTCATAATGTTTACAAAAGAGCATGAGGGAAGTCTGGTGCTGTACAACATAAATACTGGAGTCTTTCCATTGCATTTTTGTAATTCCTTTGGAATTTCTTGTACAAATCTAGTTACTTTTTTTATTCAATAAATTTTTAAATAGGATTCAATAAACTAGATCCTCAGTAGTTTTGACTAAACTGAATTTCTGACTAAACTAAATTTCTTTTGAAATTAAGTTTTTGCCTCATCTTTGTAAAAGGTAACTGACAATTGGAAGATTTGTGCATTTTTGGCAATCTGCTAGAATTGCTTGAATTTCAGAGTTAAATGTTCTTTTCAAAGGGAAAAAAATAACGCAATACCTAGGTTTAAAAGTTTTCTCAAAATTCCTTTGAATGTGTACAAATACTGGTGTCCATGAAAACAGCTTATTCTTTGTGCATATAGATGAAATTTATAAATTCAAGTACATAATGTATCAGTCAAATACCTAAGCATTGTGACAGTAATTAAAAATGTTTGTTTGCCTTGCTAGGAATCAGTCAAATGTGAGACGAATGCACACTGCTGTGAAGCTCAATGGAGTAGTGCTTAATAAATCACAGCATGCTCAGCTAGTTCTCCTAAACATGCCTGGACCTCCTAAAAACAGAAAAGGGGATGAAAACTGTATCCTTTACTATATTGCTTCTGTATTTCTTGAAACTGGGAGTTTGATTTTTGTAATAGTGCCATTGTCTACTTGTCGGGATAACCATTAGGCTGTTTTGTTCCTTTCTAAGTCAATTCCTTGACTTAATGATGTTTCAGATATGGAGTTTTTGGAAGTTCTGACAGAAGGTCTGGATAGAGTTCTCCTGGTCCGAGGCAGTGGACGTGAAGTGATCACCATTTATTCTTAACCTGTTTGCACATTTCAGTTACCACCACCTACCCTCCCCACCCCCCTAAAATGAGAAAACAGTTATTTGCCATAATTTGAGCAGCTTCATTAAGCCTCCTAGTGCATTGAAAATTACCTGCAAACTGAAACTCCTGATGTGTTTTTCTGTTAAAAAGCTATATTTAAATTATATCTTAAAGATAAAATTTATGTAGAAACTACTTCTGTAGTGAATTAATAAATGGTGGATGGGTTAGGATATTTATGTGTAGCATATTCTGACACTTGCTAAACTGTGGTGAAACATAAGAATTGGTGATTCAGTGATATTTGTAAACATATCAAAAGTTGATTCCATTTCTATTATTTTAATCTTTGTTCTGCATCTAAATAAAAGGGAAGGGGTTTAGGAAAAGTTGGTTTCCTCCCTTACCAAAATGCTGCTATGTTGCTTCTGTTGGGATGAGTCCTGCTTCAGGAAACTTCATTCAGAAATGTATGTGACTACTCAAATTTGTATATTATGTGCATAAAGTGTTTCCCTGAAGTTCATGATTTGCCACACTTGTTTTTAAATAACATTTCTCTATTTAAAATCCTTACGTCAGTCAGCTGAAGCCTCCAGGTGACAATGTGGGTTTTCTCTCCGTAGTATATTGCACAGTTATTCCAGTGAAACCTAGGAGCATCTAACTCGTAGGAAGGTTATGATGCAGTAACTCCACCTGGTTGCAAATACAATTGTAACAATTAATAAACCACAGCAAGTTGGTTAATGAAGTGCAGTATGTTTTCAAATATATATATTTTGAAAATGTTGTATGTATGTGCTGCTGTTTAAAATAAAAATCTGCTTTTCTGAACTGGATGATCTCTTAAGTGTTTTTTATTTGAAGTTCTTGAATGATTTAGTTTAGGTGCTCACTAGGAACTTTCTGCTTCCGGCAGAATTTTGCCCCTTTTCAGAAACTCTGTTTAGTTTTGTAAATGTTGTTTAAGACCTAAAGTGCGTGTTTGGTATTGGAAGATTGTTCTCTAAAAAGAATGGTTCTATTTAACCATATGTAAACTATTCTTTTATAATACAGTCAACATCTCTGTTGCTCAGACTGGGACAGCAGTGATGCTGACTTGACTCAAGGCCAGTGCTTTTATCATAACACTCTTTGTCAAAGCAAAGTTCTAAACAGCAAAAGCTGAAAGCAGCAATGGGGCTCTGGCAAGAATGAGACATGTTTGTACCTTCTAGGGGTAGGCAAGTCAGAGCCCCAGTGTTGGTGGGGCTGTGGAAGTGGTGCCAAGGGAAGGTGAGAACTAGCACTAGCTTTTGCTGCTAGCACCTTTTGTGTAGGAGCGATCACTGGACGCTTTCCATTTTGAAGCTGGGCTCCGGTGAGAGTGAAAAGCTATGTCCAGAGAGCCCATTGTTGGTGGGGCTGTCAAAGCAGTGAAAAACAGTGAGAAATAATATGCAAAATCTTTTTTTTTTTTATTTGCAATGCTTTCGCAGCCACACCAGCACTGTGGCTTTTGTTCCTACCCACCTAATGGTTCCAGCATTGTTTCTCACTCTTGACAGAGCCCAGCTCCACAATTGAAAACATTTAGTGATTGCTCACACGTGGAAGGTGCTAGCAGCAAAAGCTATTGCTGATTCTCACCTTCCCTTGGCACAGCCCCACCAAGACCGGGAATCTGCGTGTGTTTGCCCACGGGGTCCCAAAACCCTTCTTCCCTCTCCTGGGAGCCCAGTGCCAACATTTAAGGTGGCCATCAATACTACTACAGGAAAGGCGCTAGTACCAAACCGTAGCCCAGATTCTCTCTTTCCCCAGGCACCACATCACCAGCCACACCAAGACTGGGGATGTGCATCTTTACGTCCAGTCACCATTCTTCCCTCTCCCAGAGTGCAGCACCAACACTGGACATGGCCAGCAATCCCATTACAGGAAAGGTGCTAGCAGCAAAA
>NW_010107957.1:16734-19354 GCF_000699245.1 Pterocles gutturalis
CCACTGCCTTTCCAGCTGCACTGATACTGGGGATCTCTCCATTTTTCCTTACCAAAAGGTCTGGATGCTGTTCTTCACTATCCCCAGGACCCAGCCCCAAAACTGAACACAGCTGGTGATCCTCTCACAGGAAAGGCACTATTGGCAAAATCAAATGCTGGATCACACCTTCCCCTGGCTCTACATTACCAGCAGCACTAGTAACGGGGATCACTGCATTTTTCCCTTTTGAAAGGTCTGAACACCTTCTTCCTGGAGCCCGCCACCAACACTGAATACGGCCAGCGATCCTGTCAAGGCAAAGGTGCTAGGACCAAAATCAAGTGCTGAATCGCACCTTCCCCTCACTCTACATTAACAGCAGCACTGATACCGGCAATCTCTCCCTCTTTCTCTGCTGAAAGGTTTGGACATCGTTCTTCACTGTTCCCAGAGTTCAGCATCAACATTGAACATGGCTGGCAATCCTACTGAGGGAAAGGCACTAGCAGCAAAATCAAGTGCTGAATCGCACCTCCCCTGGCTCTACATTAAGAGCCACACCAAGACTGGGGATCTGTGTGCGTTTCCCTAACAAACTGTCTAGGTGCCATTCTTATCTTCCCCTGGAGCCCAGCACCAACATTGACCAATGCCAACGATTCTAGTACGGGTTCTCTCTTTCCCCAAGCACCGCAATACAAGCCACAGCAAGACTGGTGATCTCCACATCTTTCCTTAAAGAATGGTCTGAAAGCCCCTCTTCACTCTCTGGATCTCGGCACCAACACTTAACACAGCTGGTAACCATGTCATGGCAAAGGCACCAGCTGCAAACTCTAGCCTGGATTTGCACCTTCCCTGTCGCAGCAAGACCGGGGATACCGAACGGTCTGGATGCCATTCTTCCCTTTCCTTGGATCCCAGAGCCAATATTTAAAACGGCCATCGATCCTGTTGCGACCCAGCTCATAAAAGCGCCCCAGGTGGGCTCAGTGGGGTTTGCGGAGGTTCTGTATATTCCCCCTGGGGCAAATTAAAGTGAGACGACACCAAAGAATTGAATACTGGCTTATAACTTTAGTATGTATAATTGTTTAGGGGAAAAGGGAAATGTAGGCTATAAAATGTGGAATGTAACAGAATTATAAAAGAAAACCATTACTTGGTAAAGACAATTCATGACAACACTACCACCCATCAACAGCACCAAATCTTACAGCAATGTGATAATGACAGCATAGCTTCCAACAATACTAAGAAACCCACCACTGCTCATGAAACTTGCAATTACTTATCAGTACCAAAATGAACAACCTACGGGAAACCTGCTAAACAAGCCCCAAAAGGAGTTGGCATAAAACTTAAAAGGCTGTTCTTACCATAAAAATTTCTTTCTTATGTGAAGATGAAACCCCTCCTGGTGCATCTTGTACCCATTGCCCCTTGTCTTTGTTATGTGGCTCCTTGTAGAGAAAACCACCCCTCAATTGCCCCAAACTTTAAAAGCACAAATGTACAGCTGAACTGGTTTTCACACTTAAGTGCAATTCATGAATTCACAGACACAACCCTTCTAGGGCACCACGCTGAAGACACTGCTCCCAGAAGGGATACAGGCAAGGCTTCCCAGCCCAGGGCTCTCAGAGTAGTTCAGTCTCGGGAACTCATCCTACAACACAAGCTGGGAAGAGGGGAAAGCAGGTGTTATAATGCAAAGAAGAAATAAAGCACTGGTAGCTGCCTCCCAACGAGGGCAGTTTTCCCCTGAACTGTTCCTAAGGAAGAAAAAAAAAAACCTGAACATCGTAGGTAAGAGATCTAGGTTACAAAACTGCCAACCTAAAGCACACCAGAACTGGGAATTTTTTTTTTTTTTTTTTTAATTAAAGAGGGAGCATTACAATACACCTTTTCTTATTTGCTTTCTGCTTTACACTTGTATGACATTGTCCTGTGTTCAGCTGAGACAGAGTTCACTTTCTTCACAGTAGCGAGCAAGAGGCTGTGTTTTGGATTTGTGCTCAGAAGAAAGCTGGTAACAAGTGATGTTTACACGGCTGCCAAGGTCTTTCAGCTTCTCTGGCTGTCTGCAAACAGGAGAAGCTGGGAGGGAGCACAGCCCCAGTTACTAGCCCAGGATTTGATCTTAGGGTCGGGATTGAGACCCAGAGTGGCCAATAATCTATTCCATACCATACCCGTCGTGGCCAGTATAGAGGCGAGGACCCTCCGGAAGATCGGCCCTTTTGGTTCCGGATCTCTTTGGCTCTGGGTCATCTCACTCCAGGTGGTCGCTCTCCCAAGGCCTTTCCCCCTCCACCCCGGTCAGCTCTGGGTCTGGGACACTCGGACTGTTCTCTCTGTTCCGTGAGTGCGGTTTCGGGACTCTCCCTGCTCTGGGATCGTTAGCCGGGAACAGGCTGAGCCTTGGTCATCAGGTGGGGGGGGCAGTGTCACTGTGTGTCGCTCATTTGTATATAGGATTATTTTCAATATTACTGTAGTTTAGTTATTAAATTGTCCTTATCTCAACCCATGAGCCCTTTTTTCCCTTTTCCCCTTTAATTCTCTCCCCTGTTCTCGGATGGGGGGGGGTATTGTGTGAGTGAGTGTGTGGTCTGGCCCCCAGCCAAGGGCA
>NW_010107958.1:0-2383 GCF_000699245.1 Pterocles gutturalis
CCCCTTATTTCTTTAAGATGTAACTCTTTCCATCAAAATCTGGTTAGTCATGAAGCGTATAATGAGTTTTATATATATTTTTAAGTGATCTGACATTCAGCATCCCATTACCCTCACTCCTTGAGAGGAACACGGACTCGGCGTGTGGATGTTGATCCAATAAGAGCGCAGTCAGGACCATTTTTGCTCCCTGAAATATCCATATCTATTACCCACATTCATGTGGTGTTTGTGTGTAGGAGCCTCTTTCTTGTGGAAAGAAGCCCAAGGCTGAGTATTTTTTTTTTCCTTGGGTCTGTTATTTAGGTAATTTTTTGGGGCAAGCTGAATTATTCTGTTGCTTGATTTTATTTTTGCAATTTAGTTTGATCCTCCTTCCTCCAGTAAATCCCATCTTCCAGCCCTAATTGCCCAGTGCGGGAAGGCTCGGGGGCTTTTTGCAAGCAGCTCCTGCAATTTCTGATGGCAAATGGCTGTGGGGGGGCTGAGCCTGGGTCACCCCACTTGCCTGAAACACCCTAAAAACTTCCAGCAGAGGCTTTTCCCATTCCCCATCCTCTCGCCTGACGTCAGTGCAAACCTTCCCTTTGCTGCAAAAAAAAAAAAACCCCAGGGAGCAGGACAAAAGCATTGACATGTTCTTCTTTCTTTCTTTTTCCCTCTTCAATCCTTCTCCTCTGTTCTTTTCTTGCAAACTGCCCTTTCGCTTCCTCCTGCGTCACCAGCACCAGCCGGGAGCCCGTGACCTGCCAGCACCCGTGTCCCTTTGCTGTGCCTCCTTTCAGCCACTTTTTTCCCCCAGACAAGTGGGACATCGAAAAAACATCCTCTGTCCCCCCACCCCTTACCCTGCAAACTTATTTTTCTTTAAATACACATGAAAATAGCTTTTGCTAGGACTCCTGCTTTTTAATTGTGTAGATATTACAGCTAATTATGGTTCTATTAATATTTCACTTTGAATTAAAGATTTATTTTCCCCACCCTTCTATCCAGGAGGGAATTAAATCCACACTCCAGGCGATTGCAGGCACTGGCAATGCAACCCACAGATAAAAAGGACCGAGCGCGATTCCCGAGCCTGTGTCTCTTCGCTGTGAGTGACCCGTGAAGAGGAAGGAGGAGGTGGTGGCTTGGCCATAAATTATTCAAACCCATTCTGCAGAGCCGAGCCGGAGAGTCCAGTCCGTAAGATGCGGTTTCATGTTTTCCTATATTGAAAAAAAAATAAAGTACAAATTGCAAGCAGCATGTCTCCCTGGTGATGCTTGGTGGCTTTAGCAGTGGACACGGTGACCTTCCCAGCTGGATGGGGGCCAGGGCTTTGGGACTTTGGATGCTCCACGGCCGGAGTTGTGCCCGTCCGGGAGACAGCCACAGGCTGGGCAGGCTCAGGGCACGCCAGAGCCCCATGCCTGGGGGTCTGCAAGCCCTGGAGGGTTGGGGGAAGGCTGATGGTGGCCCTGGAGATGCTGGAGGATTCTGCAGTCCCTGGATAGACCTGGATGTGGAGCTGGGAATTGGCTCAGGGCATACCCCTCCATCCCTGCCTCCGGGACGGGAGCGGCAGTGATGGGTTGAGTTCCTCTTGTTTGGAGGCTGCTGAAGCGATATCGATCCTGCGGAGGTCGGTGCTGCATCCATTTGCTGATGGTATCTAACACTCCTGGAGTATTTGCTCATCTCTTGACCCATATGCGGAGGAGCAGCCCTGGCCGCAGCAGCAGCAGGGACCTTTGTGGGCTTTGCTGACCCGCTCTCGGGGTAACCCCATGTACTGGTTTCTTCCCCAGTATCACTGGGGCATCTCCCATCTGTCCCCAAGGGTGAGTCCAGCTGGGCTGGAAAATTGGGGTTTCTCCATCTGTGCACCCCTAAATAGCCCCAGGGAACGTTTGCACCCTGTCTCAGAGCCTGCTTTTATGGGCCTGCTGGAAATAACCCAGAGACCCCCAGGACAGGCGGACGCCGGGTGAAAGCTGCTGCCCCAGAGCCCTGCTCGGGGAGGGGACATTGCTCGTGGTGGGGCAAAGCCT
The DNA here is from genome assembly GCF_000699245.1 of Pterocles gutturalis. Lineage (NCBI taxonomy): Eukaryota > Metazoa > Chordata > Aves > Pterocliformes > Pteroclidae > Pterocles > Pterocles gutturalis. The sequence goes on from NW_010107958.1 coordinate 2,037, forward strand.
GGCCAAAAGCTGGGCTGTCACCAGCATCCATCCTTGTGTCCCCTCCCCATCAGCCACAGCCCAGGGGTCCTTTTGCTTTCATTCCTGGGGTAGAGGCATTGGTGCTGGCGTGGATGAGGGTTGCACAGTGTGTGTGTACGTGTCGGGGGGCTGGATGGGGCTGTCCCCCTCCCCGGGCTGCCCTCCCCTGCACCGGAGCAGAATAATGATGAGAAGATCTCTGGCTCTCGCTGTAAATTAAATCCCTGGTCTGTCCAGAGGAGACAGAGCTCCGGGCATGATCCCATGAGCATCTGAATTCATGGGAATAAATCCATGGGAATATCACCACTTATTTTAATGGCAGG
>NW_010107958.1:2425-3488 GCF_000699245.1 Pterocles gutturalis
TCACTGGAGAGCACGCAGCTCCTCCTAAGCCCCAGGCAGGGTGCTGTGCTGGGAGCCAGGCAGTCCTGAGAACTTCTGGACAATCAGCTCGCCTCCAGCCGCACGCAGGATCTGGGCGACAGGGCTGCCCTCGGTGGCACCGAGCCCTTCGCAGTGGCACCCATCCTGCCCGGGTCCTGGGCTGCTATTCCAAGCAATTCTGCTATTCCAACACAAATCAATCCTTAGGGAAGATGAGGCTGGAAATTTTAGTTGGAAGGGCTGAGCTTTGCTTTTTGGTACAGGTGGGGGAAAAGAGAGCCCTCCTGGCAGCCAGGTCCCCCCGCCTCCGTGGTGTCCCCATGCTCTAGGTGCTCTCGCAGCCCTGGGTGTGCTCCTTAATCGCTCCGGTGCCCGATGGTCTCGCAGCCGTTCCCATGATGGATCGGAGCAGTTAATGTGTCAATGGCCATTACCAGGGGGCCGTGTTTTCTCTGGATTAATGAATCGACACACTGCGACGGGCTCCTGGGGAGCGCTGGGGCCTGGAGGGGGGGTTTGATGGTGAAAGGAGGGGATGCACCGGCCGTGCGCTGTGGGTGCGTGTGCAGGGCAGGGTGGTGGCATCATTTTATGGGAGACTGAAGAGAAAAGGGTGATGGTTTGGGGTGCAGAGCCTCATTGCTGCCCTGGGGAGCTGCTCCCACCGTGGGGAGGGGAATTTGGGGATGGCAGGTACCCCATGTCCCCGCCGTGTTCCTTGCAGGGTATCACAGGGCTCGGCAGAGGCTGGTGCGTTGGCACCCATGGGAGCTGTCATGGGTCTCCGCTTCTGCAAATGTTGAAATTCAGGGATGTGACCTGTGCGAAGCATTCTAGCATCACAGAGTCTGGGGACCCAGACGCTTCCCAGTGCTGCTGCTGTATGATGGTGGCTGCAGGTGACGGGCAGGGAGAGGAGGACACGAACCAGCAAAACATCTCTGGATGCCAAGGACCAGGCGGGAGGGATGCTGGGTGCAGCAGGGCATGACAGGGGCCAGTTCCATCCCCCTTTCCACCAGTCGGGGCTTTTGCAGCCCTT
>NW_010107959.1:0-337 GCF_000699245.1 Pterocles gutturalis
CCCCCGGCGCAGCCCCCGCCGCCGCTCACCTGGTCGATGTAGACGGCAGTGATGGCTCCCGAGTGACCCTGCAGCGTGAACAGACAGCACGAGTCCTCCAGCCGGAACACCTGTGGGGCAGGAGAGACGTGAGCGTCTGCGGGGCTGCTGTGCTGCAGAGCGATGTTCCCTGAGCCTTATCACTCTCGCTAACGAAGCGACACATCTCTCAGGAAGGCACCGGCCTGGACTCCAACCCCCCACCCCAAACACTCACCTGTCTCTGCACAGGCCCGTCCCGCAGCTCTGCCCCCCGCCCACATCCCACAACATCCACCGGCCGGAGAAGCGCCCACAA
>NW_010107959.1:365-3052 GCF_000699245.1 Pterocles gutturalis
GCCTGCCGGTGCCGAGCCGCCCGGCTGCAGCCTTCAGCGCCGTGATGGGCTTCTGGTGCGCGCAGGAGACGGTGTGGGTGAGCTGGCACAGGACAACGTCGCTGCTGCTGAAAACAGGGGAGGACGGGATGCTGCTCCGGCTCGGGGCTCCTGTGAGAGACACGCGGGTAAGTCCTGGCTGCAGCAGACATGGCCGTACCCTCCAAGACCAACGTCACCCAGAAATGGTGGGATATTTACGGGATTTGAACCTCGTCCTCCAAAGAGCCGAACACTCAGCACTCTGGCTGACCCCAGCAGAAGCTACAGCTGCTCAGGGCTCATGAGAACTGGAGCGAGGGTCTCCAGCAGGGTCCTGGGCAGCAGATCAGCGGACCCTACGCAGGAAGCGTTCTGCAAGACTGAGGCCCCTGAAGCCCCAGAGCGCTGCGATGATCAGCCCGGTCGGAGAGGCCAAACAGACAGCTGGGAGCAAGACTCTCTGCACATCATTTCTGCAGCCGGTCCTTGCCTCCGGAGCCTGCTCCGCTTCCAGATCGACCGCTTGCATCCCTCCAGGAATGCGACCATTCTCCTGGAGCAAGGCCAGAGCTTCTCTTCCCTCCTGCCACTCCAGAACCAACGGGGCCACGGCACTGCAAACCAGTTACCACCACCGTCTGGTTTTGTGTGTGTTGTGGTTGTGCCAAGGCTCCATCATGCCCGTGTGGGGCTACGTGGTGTGCAAACGTGTAAGAATAGAGCTTGCTGAAGGAGAAAATAAGCGAGAACTGGGAGAGGAAAGAGGTACGGGGCAGAGCTGACCCTGGCACGCATGCTGCAGCCTCCAGACCTACACACCGGAGAAAAACAGCACTGGAGACGCTTTCCCTGCACAGGGATGTCCCAAAGTATCCCTCACCTCCCCACAGCAGCTGGTTTGGCTCCCTGCGACACAGGGAGCGTTATTACGACAGCTCATGAAGTGGATGTGAGGAAGAGTCAGCCATAAGAAGGCAAGGGAGGAGGAAGATGCTTGGAGGAGCTCAGGGCAGCATACAGCACGCTCGGATGCTTGCTTACCTCGGAACTGCAGGTGGTTCAAGGATGTGTGTGTCTCTAGCGAAAAGAAATCTAATGAGCCGTTCAACCGGGCAGCGACGATCCTGAGGGAGAAACACAGACACGTGAGGAGAGGAGCCCTGAGATCAGCGTCCTGCCGAGGCCGAGCACAAGCCACGCAGGCTCCCCCTGCGAGGAGGCACTCCTGGCTGTGAGGAGGGCTGGGAAATTATAAGCAGCTCAGACCATGGAATAAACTGGCAAATGGCAGCACCTCAAATAACAGCACAGAGAAACCAGGGACCCAAAGGCCCCATCTCCCAGCCCTGAATTATTCTGGATGTCTGGCTACTAGAAAGATGGATATCTGCATGAAGAAACGGCTGCTGGAACAGAAGTGGTCCCAGGAAGGCTTGCTCCACCATTCCCAGTTTGAGAAGTGGCGTCTGGGAAGGGACGGCCCAGCCGAGCCTCTGCCATCCGGAGCAGTTTGACCTCCATGGCGGGAGGGTCAGGGCTGGGGTCCCGGCTCCCCCAACACATTCTCCTCCCCGCACAGGAGCTCACCGAGCACAACCCCAGTTACCTGTTGTTGAGGAAGACAAGCGCCGTGATGCCAGATTGACCTTCATCGTTACTGCTGCGGAGGGTCCCCTCGATCGCATCCCAAACCTGGAGGGAGAAGGGGTTAATGCCGTGATCCTGGTCAGAAGATCGTCACAGATCGAGGAGTGGGTGATCCACGAACAGCTAACCTGTGCTGTGCCCCTTGGCTGTCTGAGCCTAACGAAGGAGCCTGAGGCAGCACCCACTCGGCGCTGGTGATCACAATCATCAATATCTATTCTACCTTCAAGTGAAGCAGCAAGTTCTCAAGTGACCATCCTTTTGTTTGACAGCAGAAATGATGCAACAGAATTATTTTCTTGGAAGAAAATCCCCTAAGAGCTCTAAGGGCCACAGTGCCGGCCGACCTCTCCAGGGACACGATCCGCACGGTGTCCCTGCTCTGACCGGAGGTGGGGCTCCCCACCACGGGAGGGATGTAAGATCACACTATCCTCTTTTTCCTTCTAGCGTTACTGCCAATAAATGGGATTGTAATCAATACTCCAAAACCTGCATGTCTTTCTTACCGGGGTCAGAATGAACATCAGCCCTGGTCGCTCCTGCCACTCGCCCCCATGCCCAGCTCTGCCCCTCTTCGCTCCCATGGCCCCACATCTGCCCCGTTCTGAGCACCAAGGGCTCTGGATTTCGAAGCAATATTGTGATGTGGACTGGGAACAAGATGCGGCAGCAAAATTCAGTCACTGTCTGATGGCAGCAGCTCAGAAGAAAGGATCTGAGCATAAAAACCATATTTGAAGGACAAAGAGAAACAGCAGGGTGGCCTGGGCCTTTGTTGGGAAGAGTGAGAGCTGCTCGCATGCAGCACAGGTAGAACATGTCAAAAATAATTAAAAATTATTTTTCAAAATGTATTTGTTTAAAAAAACCCCTGCATTTATTTTGAAGGAAAAAGTTCTAACTTCACTTCCAAAAATGAAATTAAAATTAAACTGATTCTGAAAGTTTGTCACTGGAGGAGACTTAAATTTCCAATTAAAATTTGCTTCCAAACCTGTATCATTCCTACAGCATTC
>NW_010107959.1:3075-3397 GCF_000699245.1 Pterocles gutturalis
GAACCGCAACATTACTTAATGCCATGGCAATCTTTACGCTTCTTCAGTCTTACAGAGCTGCTGTGCTTTAGCACTAACTGAAGAATTTTGTTCCTTACGTTAAGAACTTCCTTTGAAATTAAATATTCCAACACTCAAGAACCAGAAAAGAAGATAATCATTTCAAACCGATTGTAGGTGGTGACAGACACTATCCTGTAATTCCTTTTCTGAAAACCGAATTAAGCTGAAACACTGAGATTTTCAGCACAGAAGAGGAATTTCTGCTCTGAGACCTGTCCTGACCTGCACCCCGAGAGGCTGCGTGCCTGGTGCTGGTGCT
>NW_010107959.1:3467-10740 GCF_000699245.1 Pterocles gutturalis
CCCGCTCCTCACCTCCAGCTTCCCGTTACTCCGGCCAGCCACGATCAGGTTCCCTTGCAGGTCCAGGCTCCAGACAGAGCTCTCCAAGTCTCCTCCCCAGGAAGGAAGCGGTGATGATTTGTCAAATCCCGTAAAAGATTCGTCCCCCAGGCTCCTCCTGCGGCTGCTGCAGCCTCCCCCCTCGGTCCCACAGCCCAGTGAGCGGGGGCTGCCGCTCCCCACGCAGAAGCCGGCCTGTCCGTGCGGGGCCGAGAGGCCGGTGAAGTTCATGCAGTTGGAGGTGCTGTGCTCCTCGTACACTTTACCCACCAGGCTGCTGAAGTCATACCCTTCCGAAGTCTCCTTCTGGCGACCGCCCACAGCACGGAGCCGCGTCTCTGACTCGGCCACCTTCACCTGCTCGGAGAAGTTGGTGTCAATGAGAGATGTGAGGTCTGGCTGGTCGCAGAAAAGCGGAGGCTGGGGCGGGCTGAGCATCCTTTTGAGCTGGTGACTGTTCTCAAAGGAGTCATCCAGACCATTCTTGCCATCCGAACTATGATCCCAGCTTTCCTGGTAATCAAAAATGCCACTGCTGTCTCTTCGCAACCTGAAACCCAGAAATAAAAGATCAGTCCTCCCACCTCTGCTGCCAGAGGTTCTGATTTCCTCCTGAGGGATCTCCCCGCAGCTGAGTGAGTTGGTACATACGCCGCATACCTCGGTTTGGGAATAACGGTGAGGCAGTCGCCAGTCTGAGCGTCCCACACGCGGATCTGGCCCACCAGGCAGCAGCTGACAAGCAGCATCCCATCACTGGCCAGACATTCAATGTCCTGGGGAGGAAGAACAAGCACAGCTGAGGGCGCAGCACCACCGAGGCCTCTGACAATCACCTTGCGTGTGGCTGAGGAGCTATACAGATGATAAATTTTATATCAAAACTACGTGGCTGGCTTAGCAACCTGGGGATACTCTGAGAACAGGAGGATATCCTTGCCCAGAGTCCCAGATGTGCACTAGACAGCTGCAAATCAGAGAGACTCCGGCTGTCTTCCCTTTCCTTGTCAAAATACAGCCCAAAGAGATGGTAGGGTCAGGAGCAGGGGTGCAGCTTCTCTGGAAGACACAGCACTGTGTTTCAAACTCCACCTGACTGGGTGTTTGAGTGCCTTGTTTCATCTCAGAATGGGAAGAAACAGCCTTCCCCTCAAGAAAAATGAGTGAACTGAGCAGCAACACACTTCTGTGCAAACCCACAGATTATTTTAGCACTGGGATCAACATTTAACAGCTCAAACGTACGCACTAACTTGTAGGAAGCAGGGAAAAAAGGATCCAGTAGGCATTAAATACCAGGAATTTAGAGTTACCCCAGCAAACAAGGCTGGATGAGCCCAAGAAAAGGAACCATGTGTGGCACAAGTCAGTGAAACACCTTTCTTGTAGGGACTGCACCCGTCCCACCTACCATGAGGTGACCTCTGAGAACCAAGGGGACAATCTCGGTCTCGGGTGGGGAGTAGCCGTAATCGTCGCAGGGCAGGTCACCCCTCTTCCTCCTGCTGTGCGAGAGCCCGTTCTGCCCGTAGTTCTTGGGGCAGAACACCCGGTACAGGCAGAACAGCAGGAGCACCAGGATAATGCCCGAGGCCAGACCCAGAGCAGCCACCCTGGTGGGAGAGACAAACAGAAGACAAGATAAAGATTCAATTGCTAAGTCCACGGATAGATTTTGAAAAATACTGTGAAAGTGTTACACATGTTGCTGGTTTAAATTTTTCAGCTGAGCAAAATTTCTGATCAGCTATAGTGATTTCTGGAAAGTTACTGGGAAAAGTCAATTTCGACAAGATTTTCAGACTTTTCAATAAAAACACTATGTAGCAATTAAGACAGCGAGAAAAACACTAGATGGGGATGGGGGTAATATAAAGTGCGTTCAACACGGCCAGAGGAGAATGGCAGACTCAGACGGCAAGCTGGGAGCCCGTCCTCTCAGTAGGAAAGGAAGGTCCTTGCTTTCATGAGAGTTTGATCTAACACCCAGTAAAGCATTTATTCCCAAAGATGAACTCCTACCCCTGTTACCCAGCAATAAACCCTGTAACGCATCACGTGTGGAGCTAGGAGTAACAGTTTGAGCATCACCGAGCCAGTGCCAGCTGAGCCAGAGTGTCCTGAGAATTATGGGGTTTCACACTGAAGCTTTATAAGTATTTTTTGTTCTCTTTTTTTCCCTCCAGTCGAGGAACCAAACAGCCAAAGGGCAACTCAAGGGAGTTAAGGCACGGTCAGAAAGCCACGGGCTTGTTTACTTGTAAAGGGTGACATCCTGGTGACCCTGCAGCTTGGAGAAGGCTTGGTCAGGCTGAGCTTCAGCACCCGGCTTCCCGCCGCTCAAAGACAAGAAGGGGTGGTAGCGGTTCGCCTCCTGAGGATGCCGCACTTCTAAGGCCTCTTGTGGGTTCAGGTACAGCGTGACAGGGATTGCTGGAAGGATGCTGATGTATCTGAAGGAATGGGAAAATAGCTTAAGAACAACAAATGCAAAAAACCATAAAATTCCCAACAGGTTACCCAGCCCACCTTCTCACTGCCAGCCAAGGTAGGTCTCGCTGTGTACTCTCAGTTCACTAGTTTCTGGTATTCTAAGCTAAAGCCCTCCTTCAAAATATTTTTTCTCTAAAGATACTTCCCAGGTCTTAACCTTTAACTCTGTGGAAGAGGTTAACAGCCAAGAGTGGAATGAACTGCTGATGAGATGAAACGGAACACAGAGATTTAAATAAGGATATAATGATCCAGCTGTCTGTACCCTGCAGGCAGAAGATCTCACCAGGATCAGATCTCTCTATTCCTCACATGCACCAGCCCCATCGCTCACAGGTGACCATATATTGTTTTACAAAATTCTAAACATCACCTCCAGGGTAAAGGAAGACAAGAAGCATGTAATACACCCAAGGGCACGGGGAGAAACACAACCACCCTTATTCTCAGACAAACAGTCCTGGAGTTTGGTAGCTCTGCACCATGCAGAAGGGGCTGTTCAATAGTCTACTCCTGGAGACACATTTGGAGTAAGTCTCATGGGAATACAAATTATCTAACTCAGAAGGGTGATGGACAAAAGAAAGAAAAACGCTCGGGGTCAATTCCACGGGGAACTTGAAGTGCCTGTGGCACTCGACTCAGCTCACTTGCCTTTTGGCCAGAGTGATATTGTAGTAGCCAAAGAGGGATGGCCAGTGTCTGAAGGAAAGCTTCCTCCAAACCTCCTCATCCTCTGCTCCCCAGGTAACCTCTGCTTCAGCTCCAAGCTCCGTCTGTCCATTCCCTTTGCCCTCTGGTCCGTGGGCCCATGTGTGCTGGTTTGTCTCCAGCCTGCTCAGGGACTCCAGCCCTGACTTCTGCTCACGCTGCTGTGTCTGGTTCTCTGACAGCTGTATAGTGTCCGACGGGAAGACTGAGAGATCGATCTTGGGGTCCCCAGCAGGCAGGACCCCTCCAGGAACAGGCATAGGCGGTAGCCCTGCTTCACCCAAAGGACTTTGTTCGGTGACCTGTGACGTGAGGTAGGTGCGGAGACCAGCAGGATCCGTGTACACCAGGATTCCGATCCAGATCACCGTCCCAGCCTACACCATGAGCAAAGACAGAAGCAGGTTTAGTCCTCCACACTCCTCCTCAGCTCCCTGAGCTGATCAACATCCCAACCAAGGGTTCGCCCTGCGCTCGGTTACGGTCTTACTCCCAGCAGACACACAAAAACCAAACAGAACTTTTCCAGGAGCCATCTGTCTCAACCTCATGGTAAGAACCCGACTTCATCCCCCACAAACACACAGCAGGGAAGAGACTCTTTGCTGCCGGCTGTCTGGCACCCTCAGACAGGGCTGGAAAGGGTTAATTCAGGGTTCTGAGCTCTGTAAGACCGACTGCAGCAGCCACGGTTCACAGCCTGAGTATTAATTTAACTTAAAGTGCCACCAGTGTTGACACTAACAGACTGGGCTGCGGTTTGTAGAATCGAGGAATGTGCACATTCCTCTGCTTCCAGGGCAGACACCCAGAACAGACATGGAGGGAGAAGCAGGGGCAGTAACTGGTGCAACCGCTGCAGTTACACCTGCAAAAGGAAAAGCCTTAATCTTTCGTGTAGCAAAATATCTCCATGGCTTTATTCCACATTATCTGCAAGAACAAAACCTGATTTCTGCCTGTAAAAATCTCTCTCCACTCATACAGTCCTTGAAAATCTGCTTACATAAAACCAGATTTTTGTCTCAAAGCAAATATCAAAATTACTCACTGTGACCCAAACATCACACAAAGAGCAGAGCCCTGGAGCTAAGGCATGCAGAGCAATGTTCTTAGGGAAGTTCTTGAACTGTATTTACCATGGGGCAGCTTAAGTCTTGCAGGGAAACAAGGATGCATGAAAATGTTGGATTTTTTTCCCTCCCCAGAAGCCTGTTGGGGTTGGGTTAGTGTCCAGGAGGATAACAAACACCACACGGCATACACACCATGATGAGTCTCTGGGCCAGCCGGGTCCTGGCAAAGAAGTAAATCACCCGCAGCCTCTTTGGCAGGCGCAGATTCCTGAAAGATGACGGCTGCAGGGTGATGGTGTGGGGGGTGGCAGGTCGCATGGCTGGCTGGCGTTCGTAGCGCTGAGAGCGGCTGACGGGCTTCGCTGGGGGCATGCAGGCTTCCGCCGGCAAGCGTTTGTTCAGATCAGCAAGCTGTCAAGAGAAAAGCAAACGTGTGAGAACCCCGGTGATGAGATTCTCTCGGTCCCTCGACAGAAATGTGTGTGCAGTCAGCTACATTCAATACATGCCTAGGTCTGAGCTCCCACCTTCACCCTCCAGTAAATCTGTCCCAGCTTCTCTCCAGCACATGCTCTCTTCTTCGCTCTCTTCTGTTTGTGACCATGTCTCCCTCCAGCCCATTTCACCCAAATCTGTGCATTTATATACCTGAGGGGGTCTTGTTCCCTCAAGTGTCCTGTCCCCAACCCCTGTGTATAGGTAACCCAGCAAGTACTGCCCCAGAACTTTTACAGCCCGGTCTTTTCTATTTAGAGAGTAAAAAATCACAAGCTGTGCTTCCTTTAATCCTTCCACCATAGCAGAGAAGGAAAACCCAAGGCAAAACCCCGTGGTTCTTGGCTCTTCCCCACCTCCATACGGCGAATGTCGATGGACAGCACGGTAGTGAAGAAAAACATCTGCAGAAAGAAGTCAGACACCAGGCCGACCACGGCGAAGAGGCAGAACTCCTGCAGACAGGACACAGTGATTAGCTACGGCAGCTGCAGAGACAACAGTAAATATTCCAACTTCAGAAAAAGGGAAACTCAGCAAACTCTTAGCCGGAGTGCAGCCCTGAGTCTATTTTGCTGACAAGTCCTATTATTGATGTTTTGTAATAGTTGAGAGTTTGGTGCTAAAAAAGTCCACTGAGAACTCAAGAGCAGATTCAGATTCGCATTCTTTGTTCTTCTCAGCCATAAAACACTAAAGAACTACAGGAAAAATCAGCAGAGGGTGTTTCCCCAGTTCACAAAAGCTGCGGCAGGGCTGCAACCAGAGCTCCTCAGTTCATGTCACAAGGCCTAACAGCCTCCAAAGGTGACAGTTTCCTGCATGTCCCCAATAACCCTCAGCCCTAGCTGAAACCCCTCCAGGAACATGGGTTGCTCAGGACCTGCATCGATCTCTCTCCAGCCACAGACAGACCCCTGCAGTCCCTGTACGTCTGTGTACGTGTTTGCAGCCACTCTCCAGGGTCCCAGCTAAAGCATTTCTGCTGAAAGCACACTTTGGGCTAATGTTTATTTGATGGGCAAATTTCATCCCTGTGCCCTGGAAGAAAAGTCCTAGAACCACTCTCACAAGTCTCTAAACAACAACTACACGGAAACAACCCAGTGTTTGCTGAACGTCCTGTAATGCTCTGCTTTCCCCAGCAGGTGCCATTGCAGAAATAAGGATTAAAAGGTTCTGCCCAGTAGCACAGATGCAGCCAGCTCCCAGATCATCCCTGTAAAATAAATGCACACCCTTACCCAAATCCCCATCAGTGCCAGCCCCTCTCCCCCACTCCATCCCAAACTTCACAGCAACATAGAATTAAAATATTTTTGAGAGGCGTTTTGTTTCCCTTGGAGGTACAAATTTCTGTCAAGACCTGTCAGGACCCAAAAAAGATCTCGTAAACATGGAGAGATCAAGAAAGCTGAACATAAGCAGAAGTGAAAACCTTAGGCTAAACAGCGGATGAAAGATTCTGGCCCTCACTTGCAGAACAGAGCTGGCAAACGTCTGCTGCCACTCGCTGGCATGCCCCAGGCGTGGTGGCACGCTCACAAACTGCAGACCAAGCCAGGACACCTCCAAGGGGAAGGAGAGAGGCCGCACAGATTCGTTTCTTTCGTCCCTCTCCTTCCGATGTCTGCCCCAGCTTCTTGCATAAGGCTGGAGGCCAACACCAGCAGAGTGAAATAAGAAGAGAGAGCGTGAAAGGCTATCCAGAACCTCCAAACAAACCTTGCAGCCTCCCCGTCCTGTAAAAACTGTCCTCGACACATGGGCAATCAACTGCTCGTTATTTAAAAATCAGCGTGATATGAAATGAGATAACCCACCAGCAGCTCAGCTGCCCCTCCCCAAACCTCCCAGCGACAAGAAGAAGCAGGTTCTGATCAGGTTTTTTCTCTTTAGCTCCATCCCCAACACCTGCCAGGAGGTTTTGGGAGCAGAGGATGAAAACACAACACAGGTTCCTCTCTCAAGGAGAAAACCAGAAGGAAAGCAACATCCATCTGGATTTCACCCAAACCTCGGTGAACACAGACTCCACCAACGGCAGGCTCTGCACAGAGACTAATTCTGTTAACACCTCCACTTACTCCACTCAGGATTAGAGACTTCTGAAGCTGCTAGCCCTGGAAATCAAAAATCTTCTTATACGTGGATACTGCACACCCTATGGCAAAACCCAAAGAGATTTCTGGGGTGCAGGGCTGGGCTATCAGTGTACGAGCTCCAGAACAAGGCAGTGGATAAGAGGTGGAAGTCACAGGGTGAGCGCTCAGCACGCACCCCCGCAGCATCTCAGGGCCTGCGACAGTGCCAGAGGAACGGGGGTCTCTACCCACCTGCAACGCAAGACAGGAGGATTTCACTGCTGCTCGCAGTTACACGGGATTTAAAGGGAATGCAGACAAACTCTATTTTAGGACAAGGAGAGCGACAAAAAACATAGAAAATCCCCTCCTGCT
>NW_010107959.1:10771-24738 GCF_000699245.1 Pterocles gutturalis
TGCCAAGGAGTAACTGAGAAAAACAACAAGACCTTGGGGCAGGCGAGAGCCTTCAGGAAAGAAATGCCTCCCTCTTCTGCTGTTCCTGAAACCAGAGAGACCTGAACGGCCCCAGCACTGCGCTGCTCCCTCTGACAGCCTCGAGCAAAGGGCCCAGACAGATTTACGCAGCCTGGCTCTCCTTCTGCCAGATTTACGCAGCTGGTTCTCCTTCTGCCAGATTCCTTGGACCCTGCAGTGCGAGGACAGCGCATTATCTGCACGGTGTCCTTCACTCTAAGGGATGAAGATAAGGGGCATACCCCAGCCTCCAGCAGAGCAGCTGTCAGCACCCCTACAGGCATCAGACTTTAACAGACAGCGTCTCTGCAAGATTTTTCCTCCGTGGAAAGCAAGCATCCAAGGAAAGACAGGATCACACGGAGAGCAGAGAGTGGGTGTCACCACATGTGTCAAAACGCTGCGACAAACAGGAGCACTTTAACACGGGGGTGGGGGCATGGTGTCACTTCTCCCCGTGGCTCTGCTGACACTGCGATGGCTCTGCCTCATCCCTTTTCTCACACTCCTTTATCTCCTGTAATCAGGCACCCTGCAAGCTCCTCTGTAGCAGAGCACAAAAAGAAAGGGAACAGTCCCAGCGGTGTCCACGCGACCAGGCTGCTGGCACTGCGATCGCTTCACAGATCCCGTCGAGCATCACTTTGTGAGGTCAAGCAGTGCAGCAATGAAACAGAGACCAAAAGGTGCTAATATACCACAGGCATCAGCCCAATTTAGATCCAAAGGATGGATCACACCAGCCTTTGAGCTGAAAAATCCCTGCAGTTGGCTTCAAACAAAAAAAATTAGGCCACAATAGGTGGCTGGCTGTAGCCTGGGGAATTCTACTATAGCTCCTCTCTTGCTGTCCTCTTGGAACCTGAGAGAGAAGCTCAGGAACTGCGAAGGTCAGCCTGCAATGCTCCAGTCCAACCTGAACGTTTAATCTTCCTAGATTATAATGGGCTTTAATCTGCAGTCTCTTCTGCTGAGTCTTCAATACTAAAGCAAGGATATACACAACCCGTCCCTCTTCACGCAGGTCACGCGTGGCCAGCAAACACCTAGCGAGGGCCCCGAGTAGCCTCCAATGAGGAAAATGCTGCTAGAAATTTCCAGAGACAACAGGCTGACACCTCCCTGAAGCCTGACTGCAGAGGTGCTACGGAATCGATGATGAGGATTTCTCTAGTGCGTACTTCTGTTCACGCAGCTCACCAGGAACAAGCCCGGCTTGGGCAAAGATCATAAATCAAATGGTGTCAGCTTTCTGATACAACTCCGCAAGAACAGTCCTGAAAAGGGGACTGGGCAGCAGAGAAATGAACACCCTGCAAGGCAGAAGACCTTGATGCTATTTCAGTGCTACACAGCCCCAAGGACACAACCCCTAACAGATCATTCCACCTTGAGGTTTCAGTTTGCGCACCCATGAAATGAAGACCGTGATATCTGTGGTTGTAAAAACCTAGAGATTTGTCCATCAGCCCCAAACAGGCTGCCCACCCTAATTCTCAAAGCAGATATTCTGCAGCAGGGTTTTGTTCTTTCCTTCCCTCTACTTCTAAGGTGGATTAGCCAGCTCACAAGAAGACACTTTAAGGCTGGAATAAAGGCACCCCCACAGCAAAGGCACTGGGCAGTGTTCAGTTCTATCATGGGAAGCTCATTTCCACAAACACAAGGAGCATGGACAGATGGCTGGGAGAGAAATGAGCCCCTTCTCCGGCTCCTCCCAGAGCTGCCACAGCAAAGTGATCAGCCCCGTGGTCCAGGGGTGACAGCCATCATGATGAGTCAAAGAGAGAGGTTCTCCAATCTAAATCTCCCCTCTGTCTGCTTAAAACTCTTACTCCTCATCCTGTCACTACTGCACACCACGTTCCTGCAGTGCCTACAAGCCTCTGTCCTGCACACTCAAACGGATCAGCCAGGCTCACCTGGATGGCTGGGACGAGGGTGAAATACCCGATCAAGATGATCCCGAGCTCCGTCGCCATGTTCTTCATAATCGACCAGCTCTCGTTGCTCAAGCCTGGAGAAAGAATATGGGCAAAATGAGAGTGTTCACTAGTGGATGGACGCGAGCATGGCAAAAAGGAACTGGGTTTCCCTTCCTTAAAATCAGGCATCTGTAGACAACAGCCAAAAAAGGCACCTCCAGGCTAAAATTAATCTGACCTGTTCTGAATATCAAACAGTTGGACTGTAAATTCCCAGTGTCCTTATGAGGCAGATTATCATGACCTCGAAAGGGAGCTCAGGATGACTCTCAGCTCACAAAACTGTCCTGATTTAAGCAGTCTTGAGGGTACTGCACAGGGTGACACAAGGATTCAGAAGCGAAAAGGACCACTGAGTTTCTGAGTCCTGTTCTCAATCTAGGATACAAACCACTCTTATTTTTAAAACCTGGTAGATTTTTCTGGGCATGACTCCAGAATCTCTTTTCCCTGATGTTTAGAAATATTTCTTTAAGTTTGTAAACTACATTTTTCCGTGGATTGAGCATCCTCAGTTTCTTACACAAGTACACAGTGTATCTATAACAGAGAAGATAATTTTGCCACAGACTCAGCATAACTCCATATGACCTGTGGACTGCACTTAGGATATTCATGACATGGGAGGACAAGGTGCTAAATATGTTTACCAGAAGATACAGCTCTCCCTTACTCACACTTTTTTAAACTTGTTTAGTCAACGCTTCAGACAACAATCTTAAAAAGTAGTGCCCACAATTACAGGCTGGGATTACTTCTTGGAATTAACAACAATACAAAAAGACTAACAGGAGACAATTCCCAATTCCCATTCATCCCACGCAGTCCTTGGCTCCTTCACAGACAGAATCAAGACCATTCCCCACAGCCTGGTCCTTGGGTTACCCGCATTTTCTCTCTCTCAGCATTTTTCCAGAGCAGGCTGCATACCTTGGGCAATACGTAGCTTCACTTCCAGGTCAACGGGCGTAGAGACAACGGACTTGGTGAGAACCAACACGTTCTCCAGGCCAATCACAACAACCAGGTACGGAAATATCTCTCTAGAGGAAACAGAACCAGAACTGAGAATGAGATCCTTGGTGAAAAAGAAGGGAAGAATGCAAGTTAAGCAGCAAACACGCATCAGGAAACACTATCCAGTGCTTTCAGCCAAATCCCTTCTCGCACAATATTCCTCTGGGACAAGGCAAGAGTTCTGTATTTCATCTGCTTTGGACACATATCAACATTTCTGCAAAGCTGCATGATTTTCTGGAAAATGGCCATCGTAGACCATGACTAAATTAGTCTTCATGCTTGCCTTTTGCTCCTGCAATAGACTCAGCAATAATTAGTCAGTGAGACTAGGAGGGTAGGGAGCACATCCCACCACCAACAGAGAAAATCCTGATAAACCATAGAATCACAGCATCGTAAAATGGTTTGTGTTGGATGGGACCTTAAAGATCGTTGAGTGCCACCCCCTGCCATGGGCAGGGACACCTTCCACTAGCTCAGGTTGCCCAAAGCCCCATCCAGCCTGGTAACGTACAAGTGCTTTGTACATAAATAAACCAAATCCTGCCAGGGATAGTTTCTACCCAAGAGTCAAGAAAACACGGTGAAACGGATTTGTCTTTCAGAATATATGCATGCAGAAGAGTAAGATACCCAAGGTCACTACCGTGACTTTATTTAATTCTTCTTCTTACCCCTGAACTTTTTTCTCTCTTTTGAACTATGTACAGTCCAGATCAGAGAGAAGAAGCTGTTCCTGCCAGAACACGGTAGATAGTAAATCTTCATTTCCCTCCAGCTAAACGTAAACAAAAATCCTAGAGCTTTCACTGGGGAGGGTAACAGATCTGTGCTGTGCTGGTACGGACAGATCCAAAAGGAGAACACACGTGCGTGCACACACACACACCCCTTGGCAAACCACTAACAGCCAAGACAGGCAAACAGCAGAGTTTCAGGAGAACACCTCCCACTTTCTGGCCCTGCCTGCCATAACCCCCCCCCAAGGACCTTCTTCCCAAACGCTGCTTTCAATGGCCTGTGGCCATCTGACGTGGGCCTCGACAAAATTTGCACACCCAGAGCTGCCAGCAGCCTGTGCCATACCAGCTCAGGTTGGAAAAACACCTGCCTGGAACCACCGCTAACTCAACTGACTCATTCCAAGTGATCCCTTGAGCAAACGAAACAGCAAGAGCTCCACTGGAAGCAACATTACACACACCAAGAGACAAACTCTACACACCCTTCTCCAGGTAGCCTAAACAAATTTTATCTCTAAAAATTGTGCACCACACTGGTCCATTCGCCTCCTGTCCAAAACCTGAGCAGGAAGCGAATTTCCTTAGCAAAAAAAAAAAAACAAAATATATACAAGCATCTCATGGGCAACTTCCTGTTAATGCCAAAGAATCCAAAATCTAGAAAGCACAACTTAGTTCTGCCTTTATCTAAAACATTTTCAGTTCATAACCTGTGTCACTCCTCCGAGCAATACTCTAGGACAGGAGACAAATGTGGGAAAAACTCTTTGTAATCCTTAGGGATGGAAACTGCTAAATAAAGACAATGCACAAAGATGAGGGAGAGCTCTGCCGCCCAGCGCAGCACAGCACCATCCTGCTGAGCATGTTACCTGCAAGGTACACTCTTGCAGGGTCCTGTCTTTATGCACAGTCCTGCGAGACACACAGGGGGTCCAGCACCATTTCCAGATAAGCTGCAGTAAGCCTTCAGAAGGCTGCACAAATATGGAAAGGAAGACTCCTAATTCTCTCATCAGTGATGTCCTACTTCAACCATAGCTTCTGCTGCAGAAGATAATTAACTAATAGCCCCAGGTTAGGAGTTCAAATAGTCCTCGAAGAGTCACCAGTTTCCACTGAAATGAGCAGCAGTTTAAAAGCAATGAGACATTAGTTTTTCTTGAAGAGTAACACCACTGTGCAGGACAAACACAAGCTGTTCACACCCTGGACTCCAAAACCGGAGTTCATTTGTCCCCACTTGGAGTGAGGCAGATGACAAAGGAGACATTGAGGTGCTGGAGCAGGGCCAGAGAAGGGCAACGGAGCTGGGGAAGGGTCTGGAGCACAGGGCTGACGAGGAGCGGCTGAGGGAGCTGGGGGGGTTCAGTCTGGAGAAGAGGAGGCTGAGAGGAGACCTCATCACTCTCTACAACTGCCTGAAAGGAGGGGGTGAGGAGGGGGGGTCGGTCTCTTCTCCCAGGTAACAAGCAACAGGATGAGAGGAAACGGCCTCAAGTTGTGCCAGGGGAGGTTTAGATTGGATATTGGGAAAATTTCTTCACCGAAAGGGTTGTCAAGAACTGGAACAGGCTGCCCAGGGCAGGGGTGGAGTCACTGTCCCTGGGGGTATTTAAAAGACGTGTGGATGTGTCCACATGGTTTAGTGGGACTTGGCAGTGCTGGGTTAATGGTTGGACTCAATGATCTGAAGGGTCTTTTCCAACCTCAATGGTTCTATGATTCCATGATCGTAGGCACCAGAGCAGTAAACCCAGAAACAACAAATATTTCATCCTCTGAAGTCAATTATCCATAGCTCTTTTAGGCTTCTAGGAGAAGAATTCCTCCATCTAGGTCTGTCTCCTGGCAAACTATCACCAGCACCAAGGAGCCTCCCTCATGGGTGAGACTTCTCATCGATCCTGAGGTGCAAGGAGGAGATGGGAAGAAAAAAGATGGATAGTTCCTTAGCTACTTAGGAAAGGGACCTGAAAATCCAGAGAAAGAACAGTGTGTAAAACTCAGGCAGGTGAGGTGCCAGTTAGAGCTTTCTCAGGGGTTTTCAGCTTGACACAAGTACAATGCATGGCTGTAAACACATCAGAAGTCCAAAATGCCAACTGTAACGTGCACGGGAACGCCTGGTAAAAGAAAAGCGGACACTATCAGTGATGGGTACAAAGTCACTCAGGTAGTCTTCCAGGAAGAAACACCACAGGTCAGTTCTGACACCTTTAAAGATTTTTCTGAGTAAAATGTAATGGACCTATGTCAGCCAGAGAAAAGGTGAGAAGCCCTTTTGGATGCTCCGACAGGTCACTGTGGGAGGAAGGTATCTGAGAGCCAACTTAGCTGCCAGGAAGTTAAGTTGTGAATAAGACGACCCAACAATTCCTTCTGCTTTACGCAGAAAGAGCCAACTGCTAAGCAATAAGGCATCTGCAGGAAGACTGGGACCCCATCAGGTCTATTTGCTGGCCAGCAGAGAAACACGTGGCCCTTCAGCCTAGCAGGAGGGGCTGATGAGAATTTTGCACAGCAGCGTGTAAAATAATATCATGTGAGCTTATTTGAAAAAGACTAGGTCTTAAAGATCAGCTGTTTTCCAATTATTTCACCTCCATCTACCCTTCTTTAGGAAGAGGTTTGGTGCTGGAAACATACCCTCCATTAAGAGTGGGCGTCAAACCAAACAGCGTGCAGAGCCCAACGGACATGAGCAGAGAGCTGAGCACCGTCACGACCGCTGCCAGGGCCAGACCCCATTTCGATTTCACCATGTCAATCTTCCCTGAAAAACAGAATGCAAAGTCTCTGTTACCAAGCAGAAGAAAATGACAATAATAAAAAAGTCAAGGAGAAGGGATCCTCATCCTGACTTATTTCAGCATGTAGCCCTGCGACCCAGAATTAACGTTAGTGCAGTCTCCGTGGCTGAAATGCAGCTCCCAGACCCTCCCAGCACATACGAGGTACTGTAACGAGGATGGGACAGAGGATAATGCATGGCTTGCAGCTCAAACTAGCTCCAGTACAGCACTGTTGGGGCATCAAAAAAGGAACTTAGATGTGGCTAGCAATGTCTAAAACCACCGCCTCAGAACATGAATTTGATCTGTCTCACAACTAATTAGTCTCTCCAAGTTGGAAGAAATGTCATTACTACGGCATTTCAAACTGCGTAAGACAGAAAATACCTCAGAAGACATCACAAGGAACAACATCACGCTGGCTAAGAGAGACTAATTAGCAGAAATCAGATAAATGGGACTACTAATTCTCTACATGACAGTTCAGGGTAAAATTTCAATGCCACCTTTTCCACTGAAAGAAGGGGGCACCCCACCACTGACCCCCCCCAAGGCTCTCCACCCCACAAACCTACGTGTGGAGAAGTAGATATAAGCGAAGAGGATAATATAGGTGGTGACGAGGGGAATCAGCTCAGCAATGCCGATCTCTTCCTTGAAGTGGACGTGAACGATGTTCTCCTCTCGCAGCGTGCAGTTCGGGCTGGGATGCAGCAGCTTGAGGCGAGAGCGGAGGCTGCTGAGGAACCTGGGATGAAAAGCAAGCAGGAGGATGTCACACTGCATCCAACAACCAGCACACAATTCCAAGGAGGAGCTCAGCAGGTGCAGATCAAGTAGGAAGAAGCTCCGTAGATTCACGCAGACTTACAAAGCACAGTTCTCTCTAGATCTGACTGCTAAGATTGTCTCTCTGTAGCTCAAACTACATTTGTCACATCCATACTATGGCAATCTTACAGACCTCGATTTCTATGAAGATTCAAATATAAATGTGAAGACTCAGCAAAATGATTTAAAGCAAGGGCTCATCATCCAAAATCTTGGCCGTGGGGAACAGAACATGCTGCAGTCTCAAACATCCCCTGAATTTTACGTAAGTACGGCTGATGAAAGGTGTTACATGGCAGTCTTTAAGGCTGAAAAGTTCTTGCGTGGGTGGTAGCAGAGCAAATTCCGACTACTGTGCTGCCAGTTCTGTCCTAGGCATTCCCTGGGGAATTCTGCTCAGCACCGAGCAGAGGGTTTAGTCCTCAGATCCATTCAGTCCAAGCCAGCTTTGCCAACACTGCCCCAGGGGTTTCACAGTTGGTACCAGCTGAATTAGTGCTTACTGGAAAGCAAACCACAGGAACTGGGTCAACACAGAGCTACTGGGTGCCTTGGCTGCAACGACAGCAGTTCTGCGAGCAGGTGATCAGAGGAACTGCCACTGGCAGCTTTGGGTATTATATATACTTTTTTAAAAGAGAAACTGAGACCTGATAGTATTTTATTTCCTTAAAACACAGCAAGTTCTCTCCCAAAACCACCACCCTGTTTTTCTATAGCATGTTCAGAAGATCCTAAAATACTCTAAAACACAAGAAAACGGAGATTAAAGAAAAACATAACAATAATCAGAGTACAGAAAACAGCAAACTTGCCAGGAATTGAACAAGGGATCCCTAAGACAGAACCAGGACGGCTAAAGCTCCTTACCTGGAATCATACCGCTGCAGACCCAGTGTGACGGTGTACGACACCACTCGCTTCCTATTGTAGAGGTTCACCCCGCTGTACTTCCCAGGGAGTCCAAACAACAGATCTGCCAACACACAGTGCGAACGAAACATCAGGATAACAACAAAATAAACAAAAAAGGCAGGATACAAGAGGTGTTCATCGTGAAGAACACTGAATGAGGAGTACTGATCCCAGAGGAAGCACTTTCCCAGTGCTTTGGTGACACCTTAGTGATGGGGATAAACTAATGCAGGGGAGTAAAGAAGACGAAGCATCTCTTCTGAGCCGTGCCCAGTGACAAGACAAGAGGCAACGGGCACACATTTGAACACAGGAAATTCCCTTTAAATACAAGAAAAACCTTCAGTCCTGTGGGGAAGTCATCCATCCTTCTTCCTGACCTGTAGCAGACAAGGTCTGCCCTCTAATGCTAACCCAGAAGCTCCAGTTTGCTCCCCAGGCTGTGTGTGTTAGTGTATGGGGATGTCAAGAGGGCACCCGATTTGTCCTTCAACAGAGGAGACAGGCATTATCTTTAAGGGCGCAGCCAAAGAAATCCTTGGGCACTTGGTTTTGTGCATGTCAATGTGTGATTTGAACCAGAGGTTCCAGGAAGACTTTGCATTGCAATGGACTATTTAATGTCTCTCCTGTTAATCTTGTGTGCTAAACCAGTGTGCACACACTCTGGATGCTCAAAAAAATAACCTTTAAAACAAACAAAACCAGGGTTATAAAACCCCTCTTCAGCTTCCAAAACAAAGTTTCTTCAAAACCAAAGGAACAGCGTTTCCTCTGGCCTTATGGAGGCCAATACGATCCCAGACATGGTCAGACTTGTTTTTTTCATTAAGACAGAAAATACTTTTATGATATCCAGTGTCAGCTTGGGGTATACACAAGCAACTGCCAGTGAATGCACAAGAGGCAGCGGGATGAATGTTCGTGTTTCTGTGACAGTGAGACAGTCTTTGAGTATGACAGAATGCCAGACAGTAGAGTGAGGGGAAAAGGCTAGAGCGTATGCAGAGCACGGGGAACAAAAAGACTTGGAGAAGTTACCTGCTATTTTTACACCTACAGAAAGGAGTCTGACCGAGTGGAATTACTTACATTCCACAAATACAGAACTGAACTCAAATACAGATATAAAATTAAGAGATTACATATATTTGGTGGTTTCATTCCAGATGCTGTGAGTAACAAACTGCCACCTGATTTCACAATACCAGCAAGCTAGATGTTGGAGATACCAAGGACAGAACAGCGATGTGAGCTGTAGGCATTCCTCACAGCTTCTTTGGCACGCTGGCCTCTTACCTTTGAGAGTAGCTGATGTTTGCAACGTCTTTGGTTCATGCTGGTGGATGGTTTTGATAATATCTGGGTCAGCATTGAATCGCTCTCGGTCGTTCTGCCAGAAGTTCCCTGGAGACAGTAACAGACAGCCGTGTTCGGGGAGCAGATTCCGCAGCTTCTTGAGGCCAGGCAGAAGATCTGTTACCTGCAGGCAAACGTCCTCCAAGCTTTTGACACCAGAACTGAAAGGCAAACAAAGATTAGACACCGCTGTGTATGTTGCAACTCTCACAAACAAAAGGCAAAGCTACCGAGACGAATACTCTGAGGACCTGCATCACCCTCTTACTGCTCTTGGTCTTAATAACCAAGGATCAAGAGCCTCGGGCCACAGACCGGGATCTCGCCGTAACCACCGTACAGACTCCAGAAACCCATTGTCATTCCTCTGCACGCTCTCTGGCTGCACAGCTTTCACTCGTCACCCATCCGAGGTGCCACAATTTTAAGTTTCACGTTTAAGATACCTCCAGGCTACAGAGAAAATGACTCCCTGGAATTCTTCTTCAAAGACTTTGAACTCCTCTGCATATGGTCTTATATATGCAATGGGACACTTTACAGAAATCTTTATTAGCAGAATTCCTCCGCATTGTATGGAAAAGAACACGCCTTGCAGGTTCAGAAATGAACAGAGGTGTAACTGGTATGAAATGGAACTTGTGTTTGTTCCCAAACTTCATTTTAACACAATTACAGAACTCAACTAGTAATTCAAGCACGACTCAAATGGGGGTCACAATAGGATCAGACTGCGCAGGTTTAGTGACAAAAGCTGCCAGCACGTGACCTGGCTAGACAAGAGATGCTGGTCCGAAAGAAAACTCTTCCCTCACCTGGTGGGATCTGCACAGGAAGGGTGAATTTCAGAAAGGTTAAGATACAAGAGATCAGTTTTGTAACTGGATCCAGTCTCGCAGTAAAACATCTTCTCTAGAGGAGTTTAAACGACTACAAAGAGAAAACACGGAAACCAACTAACGATGAACTGAGTTCTGTCTCTGTGAATGTTCCCTCCAGAATCTATATCCTGTCACTATAAAGGCAAGATACCTAGAAAAGTCACAGCTATCAAAAGAAAACACTAGAAAATACACTTGAAAATACTGTGTTTATAGGAACAGAAGCTTTCTGAAAGATAATCTAAAGGAACTGATGCAGTGCTGCCTCCAATAATAGCTCCAGGAAGAAGAAGACAACTATTGTTTAGTATCTCCGCTTTATCCAACTCTGAAAAGTGACAGTGACAACAGTTCATGCTGCAGATAAGCCCAGGTACGTCCGTCCTTATTTGTGAAGCAAAGGCACCATGGCTAATGTCCCTACCAGCACGTTGGGGATGCAGAGAGTGATATCAAAAAACATCAACTGGAGCAAACCACAAATTTCAGGTCCTTTCTGACTTCTTACAAATGATGACTGCTCAAAGTTTCAGCGATCTTACAGCTGATGAAAACAGAATCACCTTGTGTTTCTTACCCAGTTGTCAATAATCTTCAGCTCCTTCTGTACCACTTCGGTATAAAACAACGCTTTTTTCAGATTAAGAAAACCAGCTGCACTTAACTTTGAAACTGACAAACGCAACTGATGACAAGGAACTCCATAATGGCTTTTGAGGTAATTTCAGAATTTCTCTCAAAGCAGATGTTCCCTGAAATATCTGAGTCCATCACCAGAATGAGAGCCCTTATCCCAAGGTTCAGGTCTAAACGTCTAAACCAATTGCCTAGCCTTTCCCTAAACCAATTGCCTAGCCTTTCCCTAAACCAACTGCCTAGCCTTTCCCTTCTGCTGGCTGTGCAAGTCTAATTTTGCCTCCATGCTGCATCACTTCATCAAGGGCAACACCAAGGAGAGATAACAAGAAGACAACACACATCCTAGGAGCAAGCTGTTTCTAACTTGTAATTGGCAACTATATACTGATTATTATCTGAAGTTACACGTGCTAAAGGAGGAGATGAACTGAAAACACAGAAAGAATGTCAGTGCCAAGGCTTTGTGAGTTGGTAGGAAAGAGCAACATATTTAACAGCATAAATGGCATTTCTAAAAAAATATCACAGAGAGAGCAGTCAGCTAGCTTGAAAGGAATGGTTTAAAAAAAAAATGACAAATCACCAGGCAGAGTAGTAAAGCGGGCACTCTCAAAAATGAAGCAATGAAGGATGCTGTCAGGGAAGCACGAACATGCAGTAAATCCTCCCTACACATGTGAGTTAGAGGACAAAGGGTGAAGAAATCTCCTCGCTGAAAAGCTAAGAGGTGATCAAAGACTCCAATCTCACCATTTTTCAGCTGTTCTCAGCATCACTATTCTCACTGAACAGAGACAGACAAGTAGGGAAGCCTTTCTGTCCTTGGAAAGTAAACCCAGCCACGAACGTGACCACAAATAAAAACTTAGAACTCGAAGGAAAACTTATTTAAAAAAAAAATAAAACAGAGGCAAATTAAGGTGTACAAAATGTATAAATGTATAAAATTTGGTTTACAAAGAGAGAATATGCCGAACTGGTCTGATCAATCTTCTCTTCAAAATGCCTGACTCCTTGGCTGGGGAAAGCACAGCAGATCTCATCCACTTGGGCCCCAATAAAGCTTTTGCTGCAGCACCACACAGAAAATGAGCAGGAAAGTATAAAAAAAGTGATGCAGTGAAGAACTAGGTTAACAGGAAAATGGTCATGGGGCTGCTGAAAGGGGAACTGCTGGAATTGAGGCAAACAAAGCGGAATTTCTCACAGACAGTTCAGAGAACCAGGATCATGATATATTTTTATTCATAACCTTAGAATAAGATATGGGGAGATGTGCCAATGGTGCAAAATAAAGAAACACCATGAATACAGAAAAGGAACAGAATATCTGAAATGGATGATGCAAGGGCTGGAATAATTTAATCCCCTTTCTACTAACAGCACAAAGTGCAAGACCACGTACTTGGGGACTAAACAGAGTTCCGGCTACAGGGTGGGAGCTCATCAGGTGGAAATGACAGAGAGGGACACGGGGAAGCTAATCATGCACTTCAGAATGTGTAAAATTGACGTGACGGGCCATGAAAAAGGGACCTGCAATCTCACTATATTTCAGGAAAGGCTTTTCCATGGAAAATAACCTGCAAATGAGACTTCTCTGAGCATACTGAGTACAGTTCTAATCTCCCGTGTTCAGGGATGACACACTAACAACAGCAGTGCCAAGAGGAGCAGCCAGGATGACAAACTGAATACACAGCCATCTTGCCAGAGTAAACCAAGAGTTTCATACGTTTAGCTTAACAAACAAGGATTTGGGGTGGGGAGTTAGGAGTTCTCCCTGTAAATATCTGAAAGCAGAGGAAAGCTATTTTTGTACAAAGATTGTGTCAGGACAAAAAAACAAGGCAGGTATAAACTGGTCCTAAACATACATGAAATGGAAAGTCAGGAGAAGGTTCCTGATCAGGAGAAATTCTACAAGAGCTTCACAATAGGCATGGTGGGGTCAAACGAACTCGCTTTAACACAAAGCTTGGATGCCTATGAAGGGTCCATATGACGCTGATACCTGCTCTAACAGCTAAAACCTGGAGGACCCCTCCAGACCCCTCTGCCCAAGACTCTGCCTGGAAGGTTCTTGACCATGATCAGTGGCTAAAGGACAGGCAGGTTCTCCAGCACAAAATCTAAACCGCAATACGTGCAGGATGGATATCATATCACTTGCCAGCAGTGATCTCTCATTTTCTTTTAATTTTGAGAATGTGACAAACTCAAAACTAATAATCAGATTTATGAGACAGCAGTTTAGCAGATGGGTGTGTACAACCGTGGGTCAGTCTGCCTCGCGCACAAACCTTAATGAACAGCAATTACCTGTCTCTCAGGGCATGGTTTCTAATCTCCTCCACGAGCTGGAAGACGCGGGAGAGGGGTGAACGAAATACATCAACAGCGAGGAAGTTCTTCTGCCATGGGGAGACGGTAGCTTTCACAAAGATCTGCTGGATGTAGGCCACGGGAGCACCAACATACTGCGGGGAAAACCAGAGGGAGAATGAAAACACACGGTGAGTGGGAAGCTGCTCAGCAGAATCAGACCACAGCTTGGCAACTTTTCAGGAAGGGGTTTGCCAGACCATATTTTCCTTTCCCAAATTAGAGGTGAAACATGACAGTACTAACCTAGCAAGAACAAAAATACTTTGTTTCTCGAAGAGGCAAAATGCCACTGACCATTTTGGCATCTGTCTATTGCACTTCTTTGTGAGGCAGAGGCTCCCAGCTACTGCT
>NW_010107959.1:24769-57344 GCF_000699245.1 Pterocles gutturalis
GGAATGAAAGGCAGGAACTCACTGCCTCTCAAAGCGCTGCCATTCTCCCAACCTGTGCTGATTCTGCTGTGTGCCATTCAAATCTTCCTGGTCTCTGTGCCCAGGCTGCTGATCCTGCTCCAGGGACTGCAGCCCTGACATGTCGTGGCAGGCCAGAACTTTTGTGCTCTATTAGCTGGACCAGGCAACAAACCAGAAGGGAAGATTTAATCAGCCAGCAGCAGCCCAAGTTAACAGCACAGTGCAAAAAGCTCTCGGTGGCACCAGGAGTGCAGAAGGCAGCAAATGATTTCAGTAACAGCGAGAAGAGCACACATGGAGAGAGTAGAGAGCTGGAGGCATCAAAAACATTATGCCAACAGGTAACTTCTACTTAAGAAAGGCCCTGGGATGAAAAACAACAATGCAGGTTACAAAGGGTGATTTTAGAATTGTTTCCTGATTTCCTGGTCCAGGTTACCAGCGCTCTTGGAAAGCAGCAGGGTTCCAGTTTGCTCATGCAAAAGAGAAATTGATTCCTCACCTTTAACATAAGGTTATAAGTCTAGTTTACCTGCATGATACATACCAGCCCATTAAAAAAAAACAAAAAAAAACCCACCAAAAACCAAAGCCCACTTTTAGATTATGCTCAATTCACCAGGTTCTTCATGCATCCCGACACTCCCTAGACCACACTGCAGCAGCTAGCTCCACAGCCAGAATCTTTGGCTACCTAAATTATAATTCAAATGTAAAACTCCTGACTGGGACCTTAAGAAAAAAGCCTATATCTTGGAGGTGAAGCCTAGACTTCACCTACATCATAAAAAAAAAAAACCCTGCTAGATGCAATATTTTAAAGCCAAAGGAGAGAAAATTGCAAGTGCTAAGGAGCTGGACAGTCTGTCTTCCACCTCCAGGCCAGACATTTCCCTTCTGACAGCTAGTTAGTGATCTCTGAAGGATAAGCTGGTTGAGAGCCAGAATCCAGATCCCTTTGGAGAGAGGATGACGACACCAAAACCACCATAGTAATTCCTGGCAGCATCTCCACGGAGAGTTACAGCAGCAAAGGTGACTAAAACCTGTCCTCACCCTCCAGAGGAGGCTGAGGGCAGGCATGTGAGGTGGTGTGTGTCCTGCTGCTCTAGAGAAACCGCATGACTTCATATGGCTTTAGGAAATTGGGGCCTGCTATGCCAGAACCCATCATTAAACTTATATAAAATCTAATAACACTTTTTAAAAGTGTACTAATTGCCTTAGATAAAGTTATCCTTGAAAACAGGCTCTTAAACAGCATTTCAGAGCTTTTAGCTCTTCCAAATGCCTAGCATCAATTTTTCTGTCAGAGTAAGACTAATACAAGACGAATACAGCCTAAGTTCAGCAGTTGCACAAAGCAACACGTCACCAGAAATATCTCCCACTGATGACAGTAAAGCGTAGGGAACCCAGCAGGGATGTTTCACCATCTCATCTCCCTCCCATACATCCCGGTGCAGGACTCACCCAGTCGGGACGCTCGCCGAGATCCCCTTGCTGCAGAGCGGCGTCGGGAGAGGGTGGAGAGTAATCCTTCACGGGGGTGCTGTACTCCACGGGTCCCGTGCCAGGCAGCGGCAGCTTCAGCAGTGGGTAACTGTGATTAAGACAAAGGCAAGAAACGTTGCACTTTGGGTTTAACTAGGATTTTAGACAGAAGAACTTCAAAAAATGAAAAATGAGCCCATTCCAGCTTAATCCAATCTCTGCAGGACAAGAGACGCAGCTGGGCTTCGGCTTTTATAGGAACTGTTTGATGTGTTTCCCCAACACAAGAGATAACGCAAATAAAAATCCTGGAAGAAAAAGAAGGGAAGTTCTTGCAGGACCTCACTGCAATTACTCTCCATCACCTGAAAGTTAGTAATGCTAAAACATGAAGTACAGCCACATCTCAACAATTTTGTAGCCCATGCAAAAATCAGACATTCATTGTATTCAGATGGCTGCTGTCCTGACCCAAGCCCTACCCTAATCACCCTTTCCTGACCCAAGCCCTATCCTAATCATCTAATTCTTCTCATTAAGATTCCAACTATTTCCAATATTTGCCATTGACTTAATTGGTCCTCAAAGGGCTTTTAACAGTAGGAATGAGACACCAAAAAAGCTCCGAAATATTTATCTTCTTGCTCCTTTGCTACTGCAATCTTCAGATTGTAGCAGCTAGCCCACAACAAATACTGCAAACTATTTGAAAGTTGAGGTATTGAGGTTTCAGAGTTTAGAATATTGGTTTTAGCTCCAGAGGTTCTCAAAAGTGATTAAAATCATATCAGAGCTGAACTGGTGGAAAAAGCAAGACTGCTGTTACAGAGATATCGACAAAGAGGCTGGACCTGTCAGCACCACAATGAACCCTAGAGTATAACTTCTGTCTTTTGTTGTCTGACACACAACACGCTATCAGGTCTTAAATTTCTGACGTATTATCCTGTTTATAGCTGAACTTTTCTTGCAATATTGCCAGAATAAGTATCAAGACGTTGGAATGGTTTTCGTGCAGTACTCTGCCCACTTCGTTAGGGGTTAGCCTCAATCATCAAAGGCCATGGAGGGGACAAGCACCAGCTACAGACAAGGTAAAAAGCTGAAAAGAGCAATGAAGTCAGAAGCAAAGCTTGTTGGATTTGCTGTTTTATTAGTCTGACAAAAGTACATCATCTAATTATTATCATTTCAGTGTGCAATGGGAGGGAAGATAAAAAAATAATGAAATCATGTTGTAATACATCAGAAAATGCCCAATGAAAGCCCCGATCTGCAGACATGACCCAGCCTCTTCTCTCTCACCAGCAGCAATCAGTTTTAGCCCTTCTCAACGACACATAGCACCTGCTTGTCACAAATGATCTGCTGAAAACAAAAGCCTGGGGGAGACACATACAGCAACCATCCCATGTCTGACTGAGGCTGAGACAGAGAGAAATTAAAATAATAAAATCCAGTCTGTGTGATAAATGAAACAGAATGAGTTGCACAGGTGACCGAGGAAGAATGATTTTTGTTTCACTCAATTATTTTGATGTTGATGACCAAGTGTTTCAAGAAAACTAAGGAAAACACTTTAGATTTACACCACACGCTTATCCAGAGGTGGATTCCCCTGTGCAATTGCCTGTCGCTTTTAAGGAGTCAGAACAATCATCTTTTCTAGAACTTATTCAAAATTCAAGGCACAAAACCAGCCAGCGCGTTGCAGAAGCAACAATGGGTCATGCCAATTTTGCCTCCCAAGCACTAGTGGAGCAGCTCAGGCTTCAGAAGTGACCTGGTCTCTTCTCTGGCTGAAGCTCCATCTCCAGGACCAGGCTCTTGTATGACACACCGAAACAACAGTGCCCGGGGCTGCACCTGACCAGCCTCCACATCCAGACGCTACAGGAAATGCCATGAGCAACGCAGCTGACGGCTGCATCTCCACGGTCAGCGGTGAAGAGCTGGCTGCTGCCAGAGGTCCGAGCTGTGGCTCCAAGTCCAGGGTGATGGAAACACTGAGCTCTTCTGGATGCTGAACATTTCACAAGGACTTCTTCCTTGGTTAGCAAGAGTCAGCTAGCCCTGCACACAATCCTACCTTGAAAACTCTTTCAACTCTTCTTTTCTTTCAAAGCAAAAACGCCCTATATCTTGGCAGAGGTCTAACGGATTTTTTTTCCACTTCCTGAAGACCTGCTGGGATGCAAGGATTGTGCCCTCTTACTACCTGCTAGGTATGGAAAACTCTTTTCTGTAGCCAGAGATTGATTTCAGTGAGTGCAATGAGCTCAGCCTCCAGAAGCAATAAATTCCTACACCCCCGGGAGATTATTGCATCCCTTCATCCCATTCGCCCACATCCAGCCTGGGGAACCTCATCCTGCTCATCCAGCAGAGCAGCTCTAAACCCAGCCTGAGCCGGGAAGAATGACCTCCAGAGGTGATGGCCAGCCTCATCAGCCTGTACGGCCACAGCTAGCCCAGTGGAGGCCACCAAAATGGTGATGTGGCAGGAGAACACGGTGCAGAAGGAGGCATTGGGTTAACTGGACTCATCCAGCCTCCCAATAAGCAGTTGTAGGCCAGCAGTAAAATCATCCCTGAGCTGACTTAAGGCTGAAGATACTCAGTCCTCAGCCTCTCCTCCTCCATTTACACTCCAGCTCCCCACTCCAACAGCTCTGCTGGACGTGCTCCAGTATGCCAACACCTTCCTCGTACTGCAGAGCCCCAGACTGGAGGCAGGACTGTGGCTTCACAAAGACCAAACAGAGGGAAGACTCCCTTCCTGAACCCCGCTGGCTACACCCTTGATAGTGCAGCCCAGGACGCAGCTGACCTTTCTGCCCATGGACACGCTGCCTGACTCACGTCGCACTTGTCCTTTCCAGCCTGTCCTGCTCCAGGGGCTTATTCCACTCCAGGCTGAGGGCTCTGCATTTGTCCTTTTGCCTTTGCTGAGCTTCCCGAGGCTCCTGTTGGTCCATCCTCCCAACGTGTCTCTGAGTGGCAACCATGCTCTCCACCCTACTGACTGCTCTCTCCCATGATCTATAAACTTGGTGAGCGTGCACTCTGCTCCTTCGTCTAGCTTGTTAACAGCGGTGTTAAACAGACCTCACCCCTGATCGTGGACTAGGGAGTTCACACGAACTGCTGGCAGAGCTCTGGGTGCAGCAACTTGCAGGATGGAGACAGGAGAACAGCCGGGAAGGGCGAATAACCTAGACTTCCACAGCTGTCTGCAAAATAACAACCTGGCCAAACCCATGGGTGTTTTGTCAGTATTGAGCATGTCACATCAAGCAGATCTGGGTCCTGTTACACGCTTTTCTGTGCTTGAAGCCACAAAGGAAGGCTTTAAGGTGCCAGCTTACATACCACAGAAACTTGGATTAAAAAGTGTTTCTATATTTAAAAAACCCCTAGCCTCTGGAGATGGTTCTCAGTTGCTCCACCAGGTCAGTCCTCATCCACTGGTATCTTTACACCTGAATAAAATCACTTCATGGCCAAAAAACACGCCTGTGGCCAGAGTAGAGTGGCGATGCGCGTCAGCTCCTCTGCTATTGAACGATTTCCTCCTACATACGTACATGCTGCTCACAGCAGCCAGGGCTTAACTACGGAAGCCACCTGAGAAGAGGGGAAGGAGGAAAGTTCATCTAAACAATGGCAATTTTATACAGGTTCCACTTAGCTTGGGGTTACCTCGGAGAAAGACGTAAGACCGGGCAGGCTGCCTGAGGGCAGCTAACAGGAAGGTTAGCTGAGAATTCAGTATTTGTTTTTTCTGTGTTAAGAAAGAGTTTGATTTTCTGTAGAGGGGAAGAAGCAAACCACTCCCATCCTGAGGTGCAAGCCGCCTCCCAAAATACAGGACACAGCAGCTCACAGCTCCTTAATGGCTGTTTTAAATGATCAAGGGGCTTTTGTTTTGTTGGGTTTTATTTTTCATCTCAGTATTTTAAAACTTGTCAAAAACATTTGAAAGTACATTCAAAATGCAGTGGAGGACAGAACACAGTCTTGGAAGACTCAAGGGCAACAAAATGAGGGGAAGAACAAAAGGGACATTTCTGACAGAAGAGAAAAAAAATCTAGAGATGTCTGCGCATTGCTGAGGACTGCATCCTCCTGCAGCTGTCAGCAAACCAAGGCAACAAACTCCCATATCCCACCATCCTCTTCAGGTCTGGTATCTAAAATCAACTTCAGCATCTCCCTGCCATTTGACTAAATCACGACTCTGGAACAGGATTTATGCCATAGGAAAAGATCTATATGCTCCCTACAATCCATATTTTTAATCCACCCCTACAGTAGGCAAGGAAGAGGCAAGTGACATCTAACCACAGTTATTCAGACTGTCTACCTCTTGCTCGTGTGACACACAACAGCGTTAGATTTCCTCCATCCAGTCTGCAGTCCCCTAGAAGCTAATGAGTCCTAATTCTAACTCATCACTGCTAAAGACAGTGAGGCAACACTCTGGAGCCATGGCTTTACTCTTACAGGTTATTACCTTCACCCAGAGCAAGAGCTTTTGTCTTTGGTGATCTTCATATGTTTTAAAGAGGGTAGATTTAGACATAAGGAGGAAATGTTTTCCTGTGCGAGTGGTGAGGCAGTGGCCCAGGGTGCCCAGAGAAGCTGTGGATGCCCCATCCCTGGAGGGGTTCAAGGCCAGCCTGGATGAGGCTTTGGGCAACCTGGGCTAGTGGGAGGGGTCCCTGCCCATGGCAGGGGGTGGCACTGGGTGGGCTTTGAGGTCCCTTCCCACCCAGACCAGTCTGGAATTCTACGATTTTATATTTTACTGAAACTAAAAGAGCTGTGGCAGCCGCGGTATGAGAAGACACCAATGTGCACCCACCAGGAACAGGACTTCCTAGCAGATCGTCTAGCACGCACACACAAAAAAAGGCTGAGACTATTTTTTATTATAATCCTCATTTTCAGCAACTGTCTTCAGAGAAAAGGTGCCACAGAAAACCCATATTTAAGATTTAAATAAAAGATTAAAACAGACCCCGTTGTCTATCCCCTCCTATGTTTAGCCTCTACAGTCCTGACTGCCACATGATCTAGACAGTGCAGATCGCTCACGGCGTTGTTTTGCAGCAGAGCTCAGGAACAAGACCTACCACTCTTGGGACTCTCTTCAAAAGCTCCCTCATCTTGAGCCAACTACAACATAAATACATCCCCACAAGGGAGGCAGGGATATTTATTTCCTTATATCACAGTGCTCTTTGAGGAGTCATGTTTATAAAAGGTTTTGAGAATGTCTGATGGAAGAACACACAAAATACACACTCTAGATTACACTTATTGTAAATTATTTCAGTAAGATGCTAAAATTTTAGTTTTGGAATTTATTTAGCCTTATATAGATGGTATCAGCTGATCTGGTCAGAGATATCACAGACAGACTGACAGCAGAGAGAAAAAAAGGGCAGAGTAAGAATCACCCAATGACACCAAGAAATTCAGTAGACCTACGCGTCAGACATCAATGTTGGAGCATCTTTTAAGTAGAGTAAAAAAACAAACCTGAGCTGTCAGAAGCATCCTGGCTTCCCACAGACACTGAAGACTGCAAGGATTCCGAGATGTGACACGCCTAGATCCCTTCCATGGGCACTTCCTACCAAATGCAAGAACTGCTCCAAGGGAGTTCTAGTGTTCAGGTTTGGTTCTCCTCACATTTCTCTTTGTTAGAGACTTTTTCGACCATCAAAGAAAGAGGTGAACACCACAATGGAAAGGACAGAGAAAGGAGGGAAGAAAAGTAGAATCTAAAAGAGGTGACAGGAAAGCTCGAAAATAAGTTTTAGTTTTTAAAAAGCTTATTTTTAGATGCTCATGGGGCAGTGCAGCCTGACACCCTTCTGCAAATATCAAGTAAAGGAAAAACAGATCCCGTACATGTTGGTGTTGCTGAATTCAAGCAAGACTGCATTTTAGTTACCAAGCATGAGGTAGGTTCAAGCAAAAATGTTCATCCAACTACTTTACATATTTTCAAGACAACTTCAAGGGCCAAGATGGAGACCTGCCAGGTCAGCCCGAGGCAGCTGGCAACTCAACAGAACTGCAAACCCTAAACCTGCATATTCCTCCTCCTCAGAATCAAAGCGGAGATCACCACCACCCCAGAATAGTCTTTGGCTGGTGAATATGAAGGCAAGTAGAGAGTTGCCAGGTCTTGGGTAACAGCGAAAGCGGTGATATATTGCCTTAAAATAGCTGCCACCTCCATTCCGCACACTGAGGAACAAGTTTTAGCCTGTTTCCAGCCCAAACTACCACAAAGATAGAACAACCTCAACACCTATTGCCAATGACAGATATGAATTTGAAAAAAAACCCTGTGCCAGAGGGTAGAGAAGGCTAGAAATTCAGCAGCAACAGTTCCCTTTTTAGCCTTGGTAAGCACATAAACAATACCTGTTTCTGAATAAACGATGTTTGCTTTGCCCGGTTTCCCACTGACAGGACCCTCAAAAATCGGCACAGCAAAAGTAAAGATTCCCCTTGCTCTGCGCTGACAGTTTCCTTTTTTTTTTGTGAAGCGGAACAAAGGTCTTCTTACACAGAACTTACTTCTAGTTTCATCATGTGGTCCCACAGGGGACTGTATTCTCTGTGGATTTGGAACACAGAGAGTCTGTCAGCAACTC
Organism: Pterocles gutturalis; assembly: GCF_000699245.1. Classification (NCBI taxonomy): domain Eukaryota; kingdom Metazoa; phylum Chordata; class Aves; order Pterocliformes; family Pteroclidae; genus Pterocles; species Pterocles gutturalis. The sequence continues at coordinate 32,962 of NW_010107959.1, forward strand.
AGCTCCATGGGTTATCACAGAAGGTAGCACAAGGTGTAAGATGGTGAAGTGTTCTTTCTTGAAAGACACGTATAGAATCATAAAACAGTCTGAATTGGAAGAGATTTCTGAAGATCATCTAGTGCCACCCTCCTGTCATGGGCAGGGACCCCTCCCACTAGCCCAGGTTGCCCAAAGCCTCATCCAGCCCGGCCCTGACCCCCTCCAGGGATGTGGCATCCACAGCTTCTCTGGGCAACCTGGGCCACTGCCTCACCACCCGCACAGGAAAACATTTCTTCCTCATATTTAGTCTAAATCTCCCCTCTTTCAGTTTAAAACCATTACCGCTTGCCCTATCACAACAGTATGCACATCCACACAAAGGGCTCTGGTTCCAGACAGTTCTACGGTTCTGCAGCAGCAAAACCCAGTGCTTCAGTCAAATAATGACACCTGCAAAGACTCACCCTGTTCAATTCTCCTAAACCTGCTTCCCAGGGTAAGTAATTTGATTTTCAATGCTTTAACTAAAAAGCATTCTTCAGAACTACACAGCAATTTCAAATTTATCCTTATTACCAGATTTTATAGGGATCATCTCTTCTTCTCTGAGCTGGGGAGGAGGAAGTACTCTTGTGTCAGAGGTTTAAGCAGCACTCTCACTCTACTAGGATAAAAAAAAATTAAAAAACGGACTCATGGAGGTAAGTTTGTCCCTGTAAAGAACAGGAATCCTTCTTAACGCAGATCCATTTAAACGCAGTGATAAAAACAAGTGTCACCTATTTTTCCCAATACCCAACCCAAACTTCCCCTGGTGCAACTTGAGGACATTTCCTCTTGTCCTGTCACTCGTTACTTGTCAGAAGAGACCAACCCCCCCTCCTCACACCCTCCTTTCAGGCAGTTGTAGAGAGTGATGAGGTCTCCTCTCAGCCTCCTCTTCTCCAGACTGAACCCCCCCAGCTCCCTCAGCCGCTCCTCGTCAGCCCTGTGCTCCAGACCCTTCCCCAGTTCCGTTGCCCTTCTCTGGCCCTGCTCCAGCCCCTCAATGTCCTTCTTGTGGGGAGGGGCCCAAAACTGACCCCAGGATTCACGGTGCGGCCTCATCAGTGCCAAGTACAGGGGACTATCACTGCCCTGGTCCTGCTGGCCACACTATTGCTGATACAGGCCAGGATGCCGTTGGCCTCCTTGGCCACCTGGGCACATGCCAGCTCCTGTTCAGCCGGCTGTCGCCCAGCACCCCCAGGTCCTTCTCCAGCCACTCTTCCCCAAGCCTGTAGCATTGCAGGGGGTGGCTGTGACCCAAGTGCAGGACCCGGCACTGAGCCTTGTTGAACCTTCGATGGATGTGATTTAAAATAATTGCTACAATTTCCTGCCTCACCCCATGTGGGTGAAGTTTCACTGTATCTGAGGAGAAGACTTGCTTAGGAGGACTGTAGCACAGCACGGTCTGAAAAGCTACTGACTATCTTGCTCCAGGTTTACGCGGTCGCAGTCCCTACCCATTCGTTAGGGGATTAGCTTTCAAACAGTTGCACAAGCCACAGAGCTAACAACTGCGTGCAGCCACACACCACAAATATCAGATCACTCCACACACAGCAAACAAGGAGGAGGCATCTCTCAGACTTCTAAGGATATTTATCAAGTGCTCACTGTGGAGAGCAGCCCCAGAATGTCAGCTCTGGCAAGAAAACACCCAAATTCTAGTTAAAGTCAAGGAGCCTGAAATACAATATACTTGGTAATGCAGCTTCATTGCAAGTGGATATAATTTTTATTTTGTGTTTTAAATGAATGAACAATGTGGACTGCACTGCAAAACGACCCAGCCCCAAGAAAACAGGAACTGCTCTCAAATCACTCGATAGCAGGGATCTGTATCCCCTTTAGCACCACTTCCTTTTTCCACTTGAAAAAACAGAAGGTGTAAGGAAGGAAGCATTGGTGAAGGGGACACTCAGATAAATCAACACCTCGATAAATCATCAACTTGACTCTTACATTGGAGGAATTGAAAAGGGAGCTTAAAACCAAGTCTCCTAAACTGTTTTGCATGGCACAGCTCCTTTATAAACTTCACACACAGACGGAACGACAGACAGTTGAGGTTGGAAAGTTGCTCTGGATATCAGCCAGGTGTTCGCCACAGCAGGCGGCTCAGGGCTGTGTCCACGTGGCTCTTCAGAGGATGGAGTCTCCATCCCCTCTCTGGGATTCCTTCTCCGATTTTTAACAACCCTAAAGTAAAATGTATGTTCTTATTTATAGCCAAAATCTGTGTTTCAGCTTGTGCCCGTTGCCTCGTGTCCTGTCACGGGGCTCCCACTGAGCAGTGAGCCTGGCTCCCATCTCTTTACACCCTCTCCTCATATATTTAAATATGGTGAAAAGATCCCAAGTCTTCTCTTCTCCAGGCTGAACACTCCCAGCTCTCTCAGCCTTTCCTCACAGGAGAGATGCTCCAGTCCCTTCATCATATTCACGGCCCTTTGCTGGACTCCTTGACCAACACCACATCCTCCCTTTAACACGGAGCCCAGCACTGGACCCAGCACTCCCAGTGTGGCCTCACCAGTGCAGAAGGGAAGGACCACCTCCCTCGACTTGCTGGCAGCACTCTCCCCGACGCAACCCAGGATACTCTGGGTCACCTTTGCCATGAGGGCATACAGGTGGCTCCTGCTCAATCTGGTGTCCACCAGGACCTCTGTTCTGCAAAGCTGCTTTCCAGAGAGCTCACCCTCTGTCTGAAGAGATGCCTGGGGTTAGTCTTGCTTTTACACTTCCTGTTGTTGAACTTCCTGAGGTTCCTCTCTGCCCGTTTCTCCAGCAGTGCAGCCAGCTGGTGTATCAGCCACTCTCGCCAGCTTTCATCCAGCCACTTCATCCAGTTTTCCACTTTCCAGTTCATGATACATGAAGTTGATATCACCTGCAACTTTGCTGAGGGTGTAATCTGCTCTATCATCCAGGTCAATAAGGAAGAGGACCTCAGGCTCAAACTAAGAGAAGACCTGAAGACCTCAACCCAAAACTAAGCTGCCAATAAATATCTCAGATTATCCTGTGCACAGATATCCTGTCAGAGTTCAGTCTTACCACTCAAGTGTAGAAGGGCTGCACCCTGGAATAGGTTTGACCTAGTTAGTAATGCCACTTCTCAAGCCAGAATTAACACCCAGTTAACACCAGTTAATACAGAGCAGCTCAGAACAGGAACTGAAACATCCCCAAAAATTGCTTCTAAAGAGGGAGCACTTGACCCATGCCGCACTTCAATTTTTTTTGCCAAGGTACTCTTGCTCTCAAAGGGTGTCACGGTATTTTTATATCCCTGTCTCTCCTAGGGCAATTATTTGCTTTTCTAAAGAGTTACTGAAGCTCATTAAAGAAAATATAGACAGTTCACTTTATGTTTGATCATGTCTTAGACAAGTTTCTGCAGCCTAAAAGAAACCAGTAACTGCAGAACCCCAAAAACCAGCACCGAGTAATGCAGACACCTGCCAGAGACAACCTGGTTTGAAGCTTCAGGGACATGGTAGAAACACCTTAATTCACACTGCTCTAAAAACATGTGTCTGTGCTGTCTTTATAGCCACGAGTTCTGACCTAGTGGGCACAAGGTTCCCAAGAAGTACGAGGACAGCTGCTAGTAATCCTAGATCAGATTTCCTCCTGTCCGGGAAATCCTAAATTTAGGAAAGGGAGTAAGCATGCAGTTTCTATTTGGATCCCTCCCAAAATACAACATTTGTATGGATAAACATTTTATAGTGAAGCAGTTAAACCTGCATTTACCCCAGCAACAGCACCTGAAAGATAAGTGAAAACAGGAACCTAACATGACTGGAAGCTCCGAGGAAGCGATAAGCAAGCAAGAGAGTGCTGTGGCAATTCCAGACTCACAGTGGAACTCTGTTTTGGCTAATGCATGCCTGATATGTGAAAGCAGCATCCAGCAAAGCTGAAGTCAAAATATAGAGCCATAACTTGCAACCATATCGACAAACAGAACGTAGAATCCACTTTTTTGGACCTTGTAGAAGCTTCATATTTCTACAGCAGAAAAGATCTGAAAATAAAACCATTATCACTGACAGTTACAAGAATTCATATGAAGCAGTAAAAAAAAAAAATCAGGAAAGCAATGCCTCAATTGCTGCTCACAACCCTCACAAGTCATAGCATGAGAAGTGATCTCACAGGTTTTTGATACATGAAAACAACTGCTCCAATAATCTTTTAACAGCAGATGTTAAAAGAAGTCTGTCTTACCCTCAGCGATGCTCTAAGACAGATTTACATTTGTATCTGTATCAACACAGGTGGAGCTCTTCTAAAGCTCAAAAGAGTACCTCATCACATAAGGTTTATTTTGACCAATAGAGACAGGATAGTTAGAATCGAAACCTTGATGGCAGAATGTGTCTGTGCACATGTGTGTGTGCACAGATCTGAGCACAGAAGTTTTCTCAACTCCTGCAGTAATAATGCCTCAGTGGAAATTAAGAGGCTGTGCACCATTTCTGATCATGACACTATATTCAGCTGCAACTCGTATCCAAATTAGAGTCCGTAAGGACATCAGGGAATACACAACAACAAACACATGCACACCAAGGCAAGGGTGGAAAAAGAATAGTACAAGATTCAGGGAGAACAGAATAGGCAAGTATGGAAAGAAAGATCAACTTTCCTTCTCCCCATGTTTAATTTATGGTTTTCGAGTCCACTACCAGGTGTCTGGGGATTACTTTTATTTTACTTATTGCTTTACTTGCCTCACTTATCAATCAGTTTTTGCTATTAACTTATTAAACCACACAAAGATACTTCAACCCTATCTTTTCTTTTGTCCCACATAAATAGATAACAAAAATCTACTACTTTGGGAAAAGAAAAAACCAAACTTCTGGGATAGCCCACAAGACACAGAACCCTGAACGCATTCACGGCATTGCTCTGAGAACTCCACCAAGCAGCAGCACCCTGTGACGACAAAGTGTGACTCACCAGCAGGCCAGAATGCAGAACCCCGTGAAGAGGATGATGGGAATGGGGTAGGAAGCGCACAGCAGCCCGTGGTTGTAGAACGCCCGCGATATCCTCTCGCGCAGTTTTTCAGTCAGGGTCATCCTCAACTGTCGTCACCTAGCTGCCATCCCGAAAGACATCAGGGGCTCAGGCAATTCCAGCATGTGCAACACTTCAGCAAAGGCACTGTATCCAGCTAGAAATTGGAAAGAAAGCAAGCTCATGAGAAAAATAAAGAAATACAAGGAAAATAAATGTTACCAACCTGTTTTAGAAAGACTTCCAGCACTGTGCCTCCTCAGAAGAAAAGGAGGAGAAACACACCACACGCTGAGCACTTGCCACGAGCCTACAGGCACTCTGATCAAATTATTGGGTTTTGCTGAGGGGAGGGAAGGGCAGAAAACATGAGCAGGGAGCCAACACCAGCCAAACAGATGTCAGGCACCGCTGCCATGAGCTGCCGGTCAGAGAAAACACACAGGAACAGAGCTAGGAACCAAACCGTCTGAAAGGAAGGAAGAAAAGGAGCTTAGCAGTAAAAGAATTAAGCAGTACTCTGAGGAGATGCCAAAATGCCAATTAGTAAAGAAGGATTGAGGCTAGCTGTCAGCAGCACGGTCTCGAGGGAAGTGCTCTTGGACACCAACTGAAGCACTTGCAGGGCGAGAGCTTTAACTGTTAGCAACAGACCAGGAACAGAAGAGCCCAGAACAGGTTTCACAGCTCAGACAATCTCTTTGCACGGGGAACGAGGGAGGATAAACAGCCACAGTTCAGAAGACTAAGCCAGAGGATGCTACACCGTAAAATAAACTAACGCAGATGCTTCTCATCAAAACGTATTTTGACTTGACCGCAAGACTTACGAGTAGCCTGTTTGCCAAGTGCAAACTGAACTGCGGATGTCAAAACTGGTCAAAACTTGAACTTGGAATTTGATTTACAGAGTAAAAAAAACGCACTATAAAAAGCCCTAAGAAAAGGTGAAGATAATAAATCGAAAGAAAGCACAAATCAAAATTCTAGGAAAGATGGAGCAGAAGAAACCTACTTTTTTTTAAAATCTCAAGCTAAATGCAAAGCATATGGTTCACAACAGTGCTCGCAGAAGTGAAAGTCCTGAATGCAAGACAGATTTCTCCCTACAGTTCAAAGCCCTGATTATCCAAGATTTTTATCTGAGAGGAAATAAAGATATTTTTCCTGGCTTCTCCAGAATAAGATAACAAGATACCCACAGCATACAACATAATTGACTTTGTCCACAGGAGAAGGCCATTGAAGAGCATGCCAGAGAATTCAATACACAACCCAAACCCAGGCTACCCCATTAAAACCAGCTGGCCATTAGACAGCTTGAACAACTCACCTTCACCATCTTAAATGGAAAAAAAATATTAGAGGAGAAGGTCTGAGAGGTTCACACAGGCATGAAACCCATTAGGGATTTCTATACATATCTGGCTTAGGAGCTCTGTAAGCCTCAAATATTTAAAAGCTGGGGGAGGTACCACAGGTGCTGGTTTGTTTTTTATTCTCTCCTAAGCATCCACTTTCAGCTATATGGGAGAGACCATACGGGGAAGACAAACCTTAAGTAGAGCCATTATGCTTTTAATTTCAGATTTAACTCTATGTCATGCCCACAGGACCATTTTTACAATCATCTACCTAATTTCTTCCCCCAGTAATGCAACTAAAAATAACCATATTTTGAGCAACAGAGGCAGCAGTATAGTGGCCTAATGACCAAACGGAAAACCTGGATAAATATTTTTGCTCATACTTTTCAGCAAGGCACTATATCCTTCCATAGGGATCAACATAACTTTCTTAGTCATAGGCTATTTCAGTTTGCCTGCAGTCCAGGCAGGAACGTTCCAGGATTTTGGGAGAGGGGAAGGATGAGAAGTGTGCTCTTGCTGCCCGGAGACCTTGTAATGCAAGGGACATACACTTAGAAATTGCAGCAATTACATCAGGAAAAGCTCAATTTTCAACATTTAGCTTATTTTGATCCAGTGGCAAATATGACCTGTTCAAATCAAGTCCAAGGCAGATGTAAAAAAGACAATTAAAAAAAATTAAAGGTGCACTGAAATCCCCAGAAATGCAGACTTTCTACTCCAGGACTCAGGAGAAATTAGAAAAAATAAATTTTAATTTAACATTTCAATTACAAAGCTATCTTCCAGAGCTGTCCATAGAGTGGGAATAATGCAGAGAGTCCCTGCATACACAAGCCTCCCACTCAGAACAGACCAGAGAAAATAATAATCCAAAAATACCTTTTGAATAAATTGCAGTAACCAAACTGAAAATTCACAGTCTGTGTCACTGGAATTGGAAAAGAAATTGCCAAAAACTATACTGGAACTGAAACACTCAGGGCTTCAACCCACTGTCAATTTTTTCAGCATGAGTCTTGCTGGAGCTAGGGAGCGTTATGTTGGGGCTCACACACAGGCCATATCCCTAATCTAAGGGGAGAAGACAAAGGAAATACTAAATAATCCTTAAAAGCAAAGCACACTGCAAACCCTCTGGCAGTCAGCACCCAGACTCCATGGCTGTCCCACCTCGGAGGATCTGATCCCTTGTGACAGGAACAGACTGACCTGATGGCCCAGCCTAAGCAAGCAGAGAGGGGAAAAATTAATATGCCCCATTTACAGCCCCATTTAATTAGAAATAAAAAGTGTATGAATGCTGCAAATGCAAGAATTGGAATTATGAGAAAAGTTTCAAGCACTAGAAGGCAGTTGGGCTAGACTTCATTGTAGGTCCCTTCCAACTGAAATATTCTATTCTAACTAGTCACAGAAATGGGAAGGGGACAAAAAATTCCCAAGTTTAGACTATTTAAACATTCAAGTGGCTATACATAATATACACAACATAAAGCATAGGTCAAACATGAAGAAAAGTTCTCATCCTTAAGAAACAGCATCACCGCAGCAGCGTTCAGAACAAGGCAGGCTCAGATGGACACCGCCCTGGCAAAGCAGGGACGCTTCTGCTTCCCCTCCCACCTCCTGCAGGCAGCTCATCTTTGGCTGGGACGGACCTCAAGAACCAGTTTCCTCACGTGCTGTGCAAATGGCATCCTGCCTTCATCCCCACAGTTCAAGTTCATGGAATTAGATTCTCCACCTTTACCTTAAAGTGGAAACAAGCTGCTGTTCCTGATGGACACGGGTCTCTAGAGCACCAGCTCCTCCCAACAGCTAACCAGTGACCTGGGTATCCACAAAAACCTGGGTGCTGCAGTCTAGAAAGAAATGACCAAGCAGATCTGATCTTGCCGTAGGGCCGGGTGGCAGGATCAGACCATCCCTTCCAACCTCTGTAACTTGGGAACAGCACATATGTTCTACTTCTATGGCAGAACACCAGAACCGGCTCTTTGACCAGGCTTCCAACAGCAATTTTCACCACTAGCATTGCACTGGGAGCCGTTTTTACTAATTGCAAAGAGGAAAACATTGCATTTGCTTGCTTCTCCTAATGCGAAACATCAGCACTCATTAAGAAGAAAACATTAAGCATCCCAAAGCTAATATTTGCTTATTAGGTTTTTTGGAGTTGCATATTAAATTATGAAATCTTTATTAGCTTTATGCTATGACAGCACTCATAAAAGTTAGAAGCAGGAACCATTCCTATTCATTTTTGCAAATATTAGCTAACTCTAAATAAACCCTCTGATTTTAGGACAAATGTCAGAGGAGAATCCATTCAGAGCATTTCTTTCTTTTTGCATGACTGCAAATCCAAGAGGAAGTTTGACTGCAAACAAGAGGACATCAGGGTGTGTCCTTAACCTTGCAACACAAGACATTGTCTTTCTGGTTCACTTCAGGTGCAAGTGACAGATACATAGTGAAGTTCAGAGATAGATCACGGGAAATAAAAGCAAACAGCAGGCTTGAAAGAACAAGGATTGGCTTTTAAAGTCTCTTAATTTCCAAACTAAGCAATCGCTTAGACTGTCTAATCCTTCCTTCCATTTCCAGAAGGGTAAAACATTATTATTGCCAGGATTACACCAACTCAGCTCTCCACGAGTGTGATTTCTGCGAGGATGCTTTTCCCCCCACACACATCCAGTTCCAAGGGTCCATGTACCCACAGCACCTCCCATGGGAACTGTTACCCGGGGGCTGGCTGCAGCAGCGGTGGGATGGGGGAGCAAGGATCGGGGGCCTGTGGAAGGAGCACAGGTCCTGCACCGAGGTTACTCATCCATGCCTTGAGAAACAGATTTTTCAGTGCAGCCTTGACAGATGAGACACCATACGAGATGCAACACAATGCTAAGGTCACAAATTTGTCACAAACTGGAAATTCAGTGCTGCAGACAGAAGAGAATTTGGATTGTAATGAATTCACAACTGTAGGATAGCGGTAGAAGGGTGAATTAATCCACCTTGCAAACAGCATCTTTTCCCCCACTCTTGTGCTACACAGAGGACAAAAAGCAATTGCTGAAACATCAGATTGCTGCAGTCTAATTGGTAATTTGCTGCCAACCACAGCAGATGACACTGTAGGAGGGACTAAGCACCTTCACCATCAGGGTGCTACTGACATGCAGACCACAGCTCAGCTGGAGAGAAGGTCCTGAACCAAACCCTGAACATCCCGATAGCCTGTGACTAGTTGACATGGTAGCATGAGCCAGGTGAAGACAAGACACCAGAGCCAGTGTCCCCTGCTGCTGCCCAGCGTTGCTCACTCTCCCGCCCGCAGGAGCTGTTCATAATACACACCATGCTGACTCCTGCCATAAAACAAAGCAACTTTTCAACCGGAATTAAGCACCAGCATCAGCACTCAACAGCACTGCATCACACCACCTGCTCCCAGCCCCACCAGCCTTCCACGCCGTCCCCTCAGAGTACACCAGCACAGCGGCTCTTCATCCAAACCCCTCACAAAAATAATTCTGGCTCACCGTAACTTCTAGCTAGCTGAACATAGGTCAGGCTCTTCTATTTCCCAGCTGTCCGAGAGCTGAAGAGACGATTCACTTTCTGCTTCCAAAGCTTTTCACCAACTTTGTGGTGGCCAACTCCGCACCAGGTAACACAGCTGCACTGAATCCAGACAACCCCACAGAAAGGGCAGCAGGGCAGAGGCTGGCAGGGACCTCTGGAGATCGCGCACACAGGGTGACCTGGGGCCGGTTGGTCAGGACTGAGCCCAGTCCAGTTTGGAGACTCCACAGCCTCTCTGCAACTGGTCCCAGTAAAAGAGCAGATGCCAAGGTGTTCTCCAGAGGTTAGTCCCCCTACGCGCTGTATGAAGCCTCTGCACAGAAAGGCTCGCACTGCCACTCCACACACGCAGCAGCATTCGTTAAGAACACATCTAGTCAGTCTTAATGCTGATGGGTGCTAGAGGCGTTCTACTTTCCTGCAAAACTCCTCCTGTTGCTGTAGTTTGCAAGCTCTACTGCAAATCCTTACAAAAACCAAGACTGAGCAACAAAGGAAGGAATGTAGAATTTCTTCTTGCAGGAGAAATAAACTCCAACTAACAGATGCTGAATGATACTACTTTTTCCCAAGACAAAAGCTTTTATCTCACTTACCAACAGCTACATGTTCCAAATTCTTTACATTTCTGCCTAAAAGCATTTCACAGCAGGCCTCTTTTTACCACTGAAGTGCAGGAAAACGCAGCTCTCTCAGATGTAGATAGCAGCAGCTCAGAAAACACAAGCCTGTTGTAATCTTAAAGGCAAAATTATCCAATGTACGAAAACTTCTCTTTACAATAGTCACCTGTTTTATGAAAGTATATTCAACGTCTCAGTTTTCCATAAAACATTCTTGAATCAGGCCTTAGCAGTAGGCAGTCATAAAAACATATTACTGAACTAGTGAAGAGTAGGGGAAAAAAAATATTTTAAAAAAATCACTGTTCTGTAGTAATTCTTCTTGCACTTCAATACATAAAATAATTTGCTTCATCTTGTTGCCTATAGCGAAGTCCTATAGCTAAGCTTTCAACATGAATTTTAACCCAGCATTTTCCATTTAGAACACCAAGCTCAGTAAAGTAGGAATGGATCCAACATGGTCCTTGTGTCCCTCCAAACCCCTACCACCAGCTGCAGCATCCCCACTGGGACCTAACATTTCAAACACATGACCCATCTCTGACGTACCTGTTCTTTACAAGAGGAACAACACATCACATTCCTGCAGCACCCCCACATCAGATGCAGGACTTCAGAAGCTCTCCTGCCTCTGATGTGTATTTGGGAAAGGGAAGGGGAAGAATGAAGGGGAAAGAAGAGTTTATTAAAAATTGCAATTTATAAAGGTGCCTTGGTCGCTCTCTGCCGTTGCCAACAGAGCAGATCAATTTGTCTGCTGCTCTCCCAGCATCCAAGGGCAGGGCGGGCACATGGACCATTAGCAATAATTCACCCTCCCAAGGCTGCCGTCGTTTGCCACATCTCCATCAATCCCACACAGGCTCCCCAGAGGCGGCAGAATCAGAGCAGCAACCTTCTGCCCTCAAAGGTATCACCAAAGAAGTGGAGACCGCAGCAGCGATGCTGCTAGAGACAAAATTAGCCAGACTAATTCCCAATTGTACTGTCAAATGAGAAAAAAAAAAATTGGTTTGGGCTCCAGTTAAGGTCTTGAGCCACAGAACAGAAGATCCAGAGAGGACAATGCCTTCTTCATATCTAAGTGTCACCTCCTTCATGTGGCAGCACTTCCACAGCCTACGGGGACACAGTCACACACACACAGCTACAGGTATTGCATGCATTCCTGGGCTATACCCAGGAGACACAAAGCAGAAAAGCAGGAGCTATCACCAATATCGAGTTTACTGCCTGATTTACAGTCTCCACACACCCTGCAAAGGTCCCTCTGAGCTCTTTTCAGTCCTCACTATAGATGTAATTTCACAACAATGCCAGAAACTCAGCACCACAAATGCCCCCTTGAAAACCAGTGAAATAAAAAAAGTTTCCCTGCATCCTGCTGCCAAAACCAGCCAGATGTTAGATCGTTCACACACCAGGGATGAAATATTCTGAAGACTTCCAAGGTGGGAAAACAAGAATTATACTCAAAAACACTAACCTCCCCTTCATAGAAATGCTCCACAATCAGCTCTAACACCAAGTTCCTATTCCCCACTTGCATTCCCATGAGAAGAATAACTGGCTTTGTGCCGTGAAGGCACACAGAGGTCACAGGGAACAGAATACTTCCTATGGGAAAATCATGACCAGTGCACTAACCTCCTGCAGGCTGGTGTCTGGAATGGGTTAATCCTGACGCCACTCTTTCAGAAACAAGGCTCCAGAGTAGCCTGCCTGTTCTCAGCTGAGTGTTCTTCATAGAAGGGTACTTTTCATATTCAAAAAAGTAGAAACTCTTCAATAAATTAAATTTTGGGCTGCATTCCCTCCATTGCAGCTATGTGGCCACCACAGTATTTAAAGTCTGAACTGAGTTTTTGAACCAAATTTCAACACACGAACATGCATCCAGCCCAGAATAACCAGGCACATGCATCCCCAGCGCAAGTCTCACCTTCCTCTGGTCAGAAACAAGCTAATTTTGACAGGAGCTGAACCTTTGAGTTCTCAATAGTACAGTATCACATTGCATGGATCAAACCCCTCCAACGTACCCTTTCCCTGTCTTTCAGCCTTCTCTGAAGACTCCTCAAAGCTCTCTGCACTGGTTTAATATTTGGACTGTATGTTCTAAGCTTGCTTGGTAAGTCATTTCCCTCAGTCAACTAAAAAAAAATAAACGAACCACCAAAACCAAATAAAAGCATTGCTTGCCAGGAACTTGAGAGGTTTAAAGATCAAGGAGTTACACACATCCTGATGCAAAACTCTCACAAATTAACAGCGGCCACTCACTTCATTCTCACCTTTTTGCCCATTTTACTCCCTCTACAATATTCATTTCTGTTTGGAGAGTTCAAAAATCCAGAAGCTATCTGAAACAGACTCAATTTCACAAGTGGTATTTCGCTTATTTTACAAATTTTTAATCATATCTCGAAACGCTTGAGTAGCAATGACAGAGAAACACTGCCACAAAGATTCGAAAAGCAAGCACCTAAATAATCTTAACACCCCAGAGAGTATGTTATCTGCTACCAAAGATGGGACTGACATTCAAAATAAGTTTCCAAACCTATTTGCAGAGCATCTTTTGGACTTTCATGCCACAAGAGAAAAACCTCAGCTAAACTCCTGCTTAAGAACAGCAATTCACTGAACATAGTTTCTATCAAATGTCCTTTCCTGCTCCCTAAAATACTTCCAACAGCATTAGACAACTTATTGGTGTGGATGAAATGAGAGGATGTTCGACCTGAAGAACCATAAAACACAGAAGTCTGGGATATTAACAAAAATAGAAAGTATCCAAATTTAGAACCCCCCCACAACTGAAGTTTACTCTTCCTTTTGCATCCAGCCAAAGGAAGCTTACTCACTTAAGTATATTGACAGCTTACCAAGCTCAAGAAAACGTTTCCCCATCTCTTCTTCCTGACCAGAGTTCTTGCCCAGCCTACCACTCGTTAGCAATGATCTGGGCTCCCCTGTCAATTTACTACACAGAAGGAAACACAATCATATGAGACAGCTTCTCCCTTCAAATACAGATTGAGCATCATTTATTGCTGTTTCAGGACTATTATCAGTATCAGCCTTACGCAGGGCAACTGATGGAGATGCATGGTAAAAAAACCTGCAAAATCTGTCAGGACAAGGTTTAATCTAGAGAAGAAAAGGTGCAGGATATACAACACAGAGAGAATCCCCAAGCTGATTTCCAACTTCAGCACTAAGCTGCTGAGCAGGTTTTGACAAAAGGCTTGTCCTCTCTAGACTCCTTTCTCTCTGGTCTGTGAAAACAAAGTAAATTACAGCAATTAAATTTAAAATTACTGTGAAATATAAAGCTAGGAACCACAATTCAAAAGCTGCTGCTGGAAATATTAGGAAGATATGCAAACTCTTACTTTCTTCACAGTTCCACCAGAACATGCTTTTCTAACGAGCATGCCAAGCAGCATGTCAATCCTCAGCCAGATGAAGTCTGTAAGCCTCCAGAAAGCAGGTGCTTTGTCTGTCAGGGAACGATTCAGAGGATTTCTAGCTAATGGGGATTTTTTCCACAATACCAATCTATCACCTGCAACTGAACTTTAAAAGGGTAACCACAGTGTTAACTTTTTTCCAGGCCTTAGGCAACTGAGCACTAAATTCCTACTCTAATGAGATAAGGCAGCAAAGAGACAAATCAGATTGCAGTGTTTGGCTTTTCATTTAATTCTTGAATTTTTTGCTATAGAAAATAGACATTTACTTAGATAAATAGAAGTTTAGAGTTCTAACACTATAATTACAAACCACCAGGAGTTTTGGAAAGGATAAAACTCTCAAGTGCCATGCAATAGACAAGCTTTAAACGATGGTAGCTAGAATGTCTTTTTCAAAAGATTTTTTTCAAACGCTTTGTAAACCTCCTCCCACCACCTATTAGCAAAGACTTCACTGAATTGCACTGAAAAGTGGCAATTCATTTTATCAAAAAAGTTCTGGAGTTGAGAACTTGCCATCCAATGCATCTTACACTGAACTTCTCCATCAATAAGATCAACACCGATTCATTATTATTCAGCCCACTAAAGGTTCTTCCAACCTTATTTTTGCTGGATGGTTATTTCTGTAGCTAGTACCTTGTCAGCCAAGCTCAGCTTAGGCAGTGTGGCTTTAGCACGCTTCTCCCGGTCAGGATCATCATGGCAGGGTACACAGAACCAGGCTGTAGCATAATTCCTTTAAAAAGTTCAACACAAATAAAAGAGAACAAAGATTTGAACTATCATCTGGTCAGACAGCATTAGGTCTGATTTCCCTCGTGTGTGGCACCAGCTCAATGGGATCAGACCTAAGGGTACCCAAAGAAACTCGGTATTTAAAACTCCCAACAAGCAGAGCACAGAGAAGCAGGTCTGGAGAGTGGCTCTGCTTTTACAAGAAAATCTCATTTGACAACAAAATTTATATCTTTCCAGGAATAAGAGTTCCACATAAAAACCCACTGCTTTGCATAACAGCAAAGGGGAAAAAAAAAAAAAAGGTGGTGGGAAACCACATTAAAAAGCACGTTTAGCAAAACCTGAAGGGGAATTAGAAGAGGAAAGTGTTTGAAGGTGGCAGAAGCTGCTTAGAGATATTACATGGGAAGCTCAGAAGAAATTCCTATCACGTACCAAAAAATTCAGTGAAGAGATGAAGAAAAAATAAGGAGAGAGGTTCTTGCACACTGTGTATGAGAACCTCATGCAGCAGGTCAAAAAGAGTCTGAGGAACTGCTGGGAAGAGGCATTAGAAATGATAATAAATGGTAGTCCAGACACCAGCAAGTCCTCCAGAGAGTGTGTACGGCCAACAGATGATCAGGAGATAGAGGGAGAACATAGAGAGAGCAGAAAACCACAGAAGAAAAGCTAAATAAAATTTATCTTCAGAGAGAAGTTGCTGGGGGGAGGAAGCTTTCATGCTGAAATCCTCTTAGGAGGGACATCAGGCTCTACCACAGATTGGCATGTCAGGGAAGGGGTTACAGAATGACATGTTACACCAGCCTGGGTCCCTGCAATAACACCTTCTGGTGCAGGACCCTGAGAAACTCCAAACAGCTGAAGTAACATGTAATATTTTGTCCTGATACAGTTGCTGAAAGGTGGGAAGTATTCTTCCTCATTTTTCTAGAGAATATCTGGGAAACTACAGATCCCTAAGGCAGATAGGCAAACAGAATTGTCTGATGGAAGGAATGTTACCGCACACTGAGGAAGAGTCAGCTTCACACATCTGTTACAATGACTTCTGCAGAGGAATAAAAAAGCAGAGCAGAGATCCGATTCAGAAAGTCTAGACTGCTAAAAATGTGTGATCATAAGAAATGTCCAATTCTTTTAATAGAGAGAGGTAATCCGACAGTCCCACAGGGAACTGTGCTGTTTGACAAACTCACAATTTCCCTGGAAAAAAGGTGCAATGTTGACATAAACAACACTTTCCGCTGTCATGGTGGTGAAGAGCTGGCAGAAATAACTCCACACGGGGAGAAAAATGACACATTAAGTTCAACACCAATGAACAGTACACGGTGCATATGGGGAAACTAACATTACATACACAGGAATGCATTCTTGACTGGCTGCCACCACTCGGGAACAAGATCCTCGGGTCCTAATCATTAATTCTATGAAAATGTGAACTCGATGCAGTCAAAAAAAGAAAATTCTTCCTCTTCCTCCTCATCTCAAAGGTCATGCAGGAGAACTAGAAGAGGTACAGAGAAGTTCAACAAGGTCGATCAAAGATATGGAACAGCTTCAATAAAACAAAAAAGCATGGGAAAACTTTTCAATCTGGAAAAGACTTTATCAGCAAATGGACACAACAGACTTCCCTCAAAATCAGAGATGGTATCAGGAAACTGAACAGGGGCCGGCTGCCTCTTTCAGAACAGGAATAATTCAGCATCAAACGAAACTACAAAGCAGCAGCTCGAAATAAACACACAGTTAAGCTGTGGAAATCTTTACCCCAGGACATCGTCTACGTCACGGGGGTTAAAAAAGCAAAGGGACACATTTTTGGAAGAGCGAGCCGTGAAGCACTATTCAGCACAAAGCCAAGGCATTGCTCTGGCTCGAGAAGCCCCTCAGCCACAAGACACTTCAGCCAAATACCGTGCTGGCTGCCAGCATCCAACATGTTCATCTTGTTCATACACTCGTCCCCTGTACTAAATACTGTCCACGCTCAGAAACCAGACCCTAACCTAAACAGGCTGTCAGTCTGACCCAGCAGCTGTCCTTATGCAATGTATCTCACGTGATTGCTTTTGGAATAATCTCCTGCTTTTTGTTTATCAATGTCGCTGCTCTATGACAAATGGCGAGGGAATCACTTTCTCACAAAAATACCAGAAGACTGATGCAACCCTCGCACGCAATTACATATCAGAGCTTTACCACTAAATTCACCTCTTGCTTCAACAAGGGTGTGCTGGCCTGCTGCAGTGTGCCCAGCTCAGCGGCCAGACACAAACACTGAGGAATTCCACCAACTTTCCACTCCCTGGCCGCTCAGGAAGTTCCTGACTGCAGCTACAGAGAAATTAACTCCAGGACACAAACAGTAACCAACAAAGAGCATCCTTCATCTTCTTTAGGATTTACCTTGTCTATACGAGTGCACTGATCAGGCATCTCAAAATCATATTTTAAAACTTAAGTATGGCAAAAATTCATTTCCATAAAAACAATACGGACTCCAAGCGTTAATTAGGTGTTATTTACCCTCTTGTAGGTCTCACTCAGGCTCCATCGCTGTCACATAAACTAGCTGTGCCTGTATTTGTACTTCCTCCCACAATGCAGCCTGCGTATCGTCACAGCGTTTTATGCAAGACTTCCGAGAGCAGTACACAAACAGCTCACCCGCACAGACCCGCAGCTTGTCTTTCTACCACAGCTGTGATTTCTACTAATGTCATTTCCTAAACCTCTCTGAAAGTTTAATATCTTAGCCCAGGCTCCTTGTCTGCGATATGAAACATGCAGAATGCTTTCGGATGTCATTCATGAAGCAGTAGATTTGTCAGATCCATCCTCAGAGTCATTTCTGAGAAGTTTCCAAGTACTACACATGTTACAGACTAACAACAGAGAGTCAAAACCTCCCAAAAGCAGCCCTCGCACACCACTAAAGCACACAAATTGGAAAAAAAAATATAACTACTTCAGCATAACCATGACAGGTTTCTGTGCAGCACACAAGGCCAGACACATTTCTGTGCTGAAGGACACAAACTTTTTCTTCCGCTTCACGTACCTCGTGCCTCATTCTGTCTGCAGCAAAAGGCACCAGCTCCAAAGCGGGCTGCCCTTCACCTGCCCCAGCACTCACCCCGTCATGGTCAGGGACCCACAGCACGGAACAGACCTCGTTGGTAATTACAGCTCACACCTGAGAGAAGATGGGGCTGGAAGGGACTTTGAGGGCTCTCATTCATGCACCTGGCCCAGAGCCTTATGAGTTACACCCAGCTTATTCCCAACAGATGTTTATCCAGCTTTTTCTTAAGCATTTAGCTGGAGGCCCTAGAGCCATCCCAAGTACTTGAGTACTAAGCTTTAGACAGCTTTTGTCATGTTTTACCTGTGTCCCTCCCTCCTATTTCAACAGCTCCTCCCGGGCAGTGGAGAACAGGCCAGCCTCAGCAGCAATACTTGTAAGAGGCAATTCCTCGAGTCTCCACTCTGTCTTCTTGGGGCACACAACTTTCCCTGATCATGCTTTCCAGACACCAACTCCTCTGCTTCACAGTCTCTGCGCTTGGTTGGTGTCACTTTTCCAGTGTCACACCAAAAGCAGGTCACGGGGTGTCCCAGTGATGAAGCTTTATCAGCACTGGGTGGAACAGAAGGATTATGTCACAACCTGCAATTTGTTTTCTGGTTTACACAGCCAAACAAAACTTTTGCCTCCCCTCCTCCTTTCCCCACAGGTCACTGGTCACCAGCACAGGTGAAAGTCTCCTTTAATTAGGGATTATATCTAATCAGTTCTTCCAATGCCTGCAGCTGATTATTTTTGCTTGAACACAAAACCTTACCACTGCCCTTAGTGACCTGTAGCCTGTTTTTCAGGCAATGTTTAAGTCATCAAGTCCATTTCTCGATTTTTTAATCCTGTCATATATCACATTTACGGTCCTTCCCAGCTTCGTGTTGTCGACACCTTTGATATGCACAGTGTGTACATACCACCGAAATCATGAATGAAACCCCACAGTGACCCTCCCAGTACAGCCTTCTGTTTGAACAAGGTCTTTACTGGTACTCTCAGCATGTTTATTTATCCAGTTTTGTATCCATCATATAGTGGCACCTTCTTTAGCTTTTTTTTTTTTTAAACCTCACCTACTTGAGAACCTTACTGGGACAAAAATCAAAACTTTACTGAACACAAGACACATGGAAGCTTTTGTCTCTACAGCCAGCAACAGATCTGACAACTAGAAAGAAGTAAACTCTGCCAGGGAAGTCCCCCTGGCAAACCAGCGCTGCCTTTTATGTGCTCCCTGAAATTTTTCAGGTGTTTACAAATCATTTGACTACTTGCTGCAGGATTTTAAGATGACTGCTCCTCTCCATTCTCCTTCTCCCACTCCTTCACCTACACAAACCGCTCGATCTTCTCTAGGCCTTCAGAACATCACCTATTTTCCATTTCCCAAAAGACACCTACTAAAGCTTTTAAGTTTTTTCTTTTTAGTCTGTACTTGAAGTAGACTGACAAAAATATCTTAGATGACTGCTTGCAAACCTGCTCTTTCTTTTTCCTAGTCCATCACCAGGATTAGTTGCCCACCAGCTGACTGTGTTCTTCAGTAAGAATCAACTCCAACAGATCCTGAACACTTCAGTTTCAGCGACACTGGACAGTGAGCTTTCCTCTCCTTTCCTCCATCATCTTCTCACTAGCAAGACACAGAATCATTTTTATATCCCTCAATGACCTCTGCTAGTCAGGTTTGATTTCTGTCAGAATCCTTCTCAGGTGATCTTACCACTCTCCAAATGAGAAAGACAAAACACCCGAGTTTGAATAACCCCCACATTGCAGGAGAAGCTAAAGCAACGTCTGCAATCAGTACTTTACAAATGTGACTCTGCCCAACTCCAGCACTGCTTTTGTGACAGAGCTCATGTCACTGAGAGCACCTATGGCAGTGATTTACCATCACAACACACCATCGCAGATTCACTCATTTATTCGACAGTTCTGCAGCCGCAATTACTTATCTACCTCATCAAATAAGTACCCGAAACAAGCATGTCTTCTTTCCTGTTTCTTTATCTGTAGCTGGGGCTCCTCTCCCTGCAAAGAACACCCTTCTGGTTCAAAACTCCCCTTCGGGACAGAAATCAGAATTAATGGTTAATGACCTCTAGTTAAAAAAACCAAAACAACAAAACCCAAGCCCCCCCTATTTAATTCAGGCCCGTGGATTCTGCCTGTATGGTTTTCAGTTCTGTTTCTCAAACAGACGGTCCTGTCTGTTCCTCTGAATACCACCATCGACTGCAACTACCTTTTACGAGATTGTGCCGTGATAAATGCTTCACATCCATCTTCACTCAACAGTTCTACAGGGAAGTAACATTTTTTTAAAGTGCCCATAACAGGGAAACACACTCCTCAGAAAGAAATGTAGATCATTTAGCCACCCACTACACCACTGGTTATGTTTAGGTCGCTGCTTCAGTCCCGGGCGCTACAACTGCGGCAGGTTTCTGAAACCCTTCCCAGGTAAACCACATCTACATAAATACTTCTAGCAGACTTCTGCATTTTCCACGTACTGCTCCACTTCCCCACACAAAGGTGCAGTCCCTCCACCACGCAGAAACCGCTCCTGGCTCTGACTTCATCTGAGGAAGGGCAGAAGAGCTTTTTCAGGTACCTTCCTTCTGCTGAAACTTGCATTGCCAGCAGAGAGGTTTCAAGCAGCTTTAGCATCACCATTTTCATCGCTGCTCCCTCAATCCTCTGAATTCAGTTCAAAAGCTTGCTGTGGTGATCTCTGCTGATGCAACAGTCATATTATTTTCCCAGTTTACCACGATCACAGCTTATATGGCAACATTTGCCTCCTAGAAGAAAATTTCCCCCCCCAAAATACTCAAACAGCTTTTGAGTGAGCCACCCCGCTCCATTAAAAACACACCCCTACAACAAAGACCAGCTATCACCAGCAGAAGCTTCCTGACTGACTGCAATTAGAGTTGGATCAAACCAAGTTTATGTGTCAAGCGCTATCGTTTTCCTGAAAAACATGTTGTGGAAACACACAAAACAACGGTCTTCCCGTTTCAGAGGGGGGACTTGGTTTCTGTAGTACCGGTTGGGTACCTTCCGTTGATAGCTGTCGGAAGAGTTTCTAAAATTTCTGAGTTTGGCAGAAAAACAGAGGGCTGCCTTTGGCTCTCTGGGGAAACATGCTTCCTGTTCCACACAGACCCTCTCTACAACTCCCAAACGTTAGCGCTTCAGCGGTATTTTCACTCTGAACTCTCAAACGCTGGAAGTTTTGGCTGTGTCCGTCATCTAATTACCAGGCATCCTCTCACACTGACAGAAGTAAGGGGGACAACACCACAACTCTGACCACTTAGTCCACGAAATAGAAAGCAAAATTTAAGACATAAACTTCAGCATGTATTTCCATGCACTGTTCCCTCAAAAAAATCCCACCCAACCTTTCATCAGAACAGTTTTCATTATAAAAAAGTCTGCGCTTCAAGATCCTTCAGGCTTGACAAGTGCCCTGAGCAGGCACAAGGAAACACAAGCATCTGTAAGGTGACTCACTTGCATGGATCAATTTCCAGGAGGTTCTAGGTTACAGAACTAACGTTCAGCAGCCTGGATAAACGAACTACCAGGGCTCCCAACATCCCATAAGGGAGCTTTCTGTCATCCCTAACATCACACAGAACTAAATATTTTTCTTTCTAACAATCACCAGTTAGAAACCCAGGACCGGTAAATCACTAAGCTCTTTCTTCCCAACAGTGAAACAATCCCCAAACTACTCTGTCAGACAAGTCTCAAAGTCTGACTCGGACATTGTCTTTTGAAAACAAACCAACTATTATTCCCACGGCATCTTTACCACAATGGTCCATACAAGATTAATTCAGTTTTTAGCAAAGAAATGCAACCTCCTCCGCTCCTCATTCACCACCATGCTCTCGCCGTGGCTGAAACTCACTCTTTTACTGGCAGGAGCCTTAGAATTTTATTTTCTTCCCAAGGGAACCCAGCTACACAGAAAGGACACTGGCCATTCCGAAACCCCAGAACTGTGTCTCCACCCGAGGAAACAAATCAAAAGATTCAGTTGAAGACAACCACCTTTAAGTCCCTGTTCCTCCACCTGCTTTTTGACAATTAGGTTGTGAGAAGTAACAGCTTACAGGTGTTGAAACACAGGGCTGCATGACCACAGAACTGCCTCGTGCTCCTTGAAGAACTTTCTTTCTCACTCTTTAATGCACCGCGTAAGTTTCACAGGCATTAGAACACAAGACATTATAGCTAAGGAACCCTTGTAAAGCTCAGTCTACATCCACCTCTGCTCTCATTCTACACTCAAGACCGAATTTCTCAGCCGAGCACCATCAGTTCTTCCTTGCTCATGCAGCACCAAGCACAGAGGAGCATGCTCCCCATCACCGAGGCTCTGCACTGCCACAGCACGCCAGAAAATGTCTGTTGTAAAACAGGAGAAAGCTGCCTGCAGCTCCCTTGGGAAGACAGCGAAGGGAGGTGTGTCAGTTCCACAAGCGTGGCACAGAAAGATCTGCTCAAACTGCTGTACTGCTGCTACTCCCCTTCTACTCCTTCCTTACTACCATCCGCTAGAGACAGGTGAAACTGGTTTTGTTCACCAAGCTGTACCTATTCTATTTTTTAAACTCTTTGCTCAACAGAGAAGGAAAGAAATTACTTTTCTATGCATAATTATATGAACCCTAATGAGAGACAGGCCTGGCATCCCACTGAATAAAAATAACATTGAATAACTCAACAGCCGTCTTCAGAAAGAGCTTGACAAACTCATTCACCACTGGGATTTTGATACTTAAAAAACTATTTTAATGCTCCCTAGAGAGAACCTGATTCTTCTTTGCTCTTTTGTGATGTTATATTCGAATCACATTTGGGAAAATAAACAGCGCTGTACCAAGTTCAGCTTTATAACTGAGGATACTGAGCAGAACTGTTTTGGTGGAGGGACTCGGGGGCTAACAGCACAGCGCTCTACGTGTCACGCATTCAGCAAAAATCCCAGGGTGTTTTCCTTTCTTCTGAATTCAACTCAGCTAATCTCCTTTCTGCATTACACAACAGCCCGTGTAATCCTAAATTTATCACCCCAGTACAGTGTCATAACAGTTACAGGTTTCACAAAGAGTGATGTAACACCTCGTCTTTGCCCCTCTCCTGACAGAAACTTAATTTGTCTTTCAACAATCCTGAAAAATTAGCAGATATTGCATTCAGGAGATGTTGGCATTAAAACAGTAGTCCTTTCCTCAGGATTCTCCCAAATACAAAACTATGACACATGACTTTAGGATTCAAACTGTTCCTTGCTTATTATACTATAAAAAATAATTTTAAAACGTTCATTTGGTCTCATACAAGGACACTGATTCCTAAATATTAAGCAAACTCCAAAGACAAGGGTGATTAGCCAGAGGGAAAGATACTTGCAGCATCCTGCCCTCATCACAGAGCGAAGTCCCCACAAGATCAAAGCAGCGGAATAGTTCTGGTTCTGAAGTGGTCGGCAACTACCTACCACGTGCCAAGCAAGCCTGGTGAGCAGAGGAGCTTACTCCACATTTTAGCCAGTGCTTTTCTATACAGCATCTTCTCCCAGTTCTGCAGTGGAGACGATTAACTCTCTCCTTCATCCCTCTCTCTTTACTGGTTTAGTCCCATCCCAGCATCTTTGACCCACCAGAACTTTCCACATCCCTCTTTCAGACATGCCTTCCCTCCCTCCCTCCCTGCTCCCTGCTTTCCTCCAGCACAGCAACACCTCAAGCTGACAAATCCCAGTTTCTTAAGCAATAAAAACTCTCTGTTTTGATCCCAATTCCTTCCAAATCCTCCCGCGGGCAGACCAGTCGCAACTCCAGGCCCTCAGCAGATCCTCTGCACGAGTTCCCAACCCCAACCTTCCCACAACTACCCCTTGCTGCTTCACCCTCGGCTGCTAAGTGTGCAATAAGGTCATACCTCCTTCTGCCTATCTCAGGAAAGCACAGCACCTTGTTCTGGACAAACAAGAAAATTAACCTTTTTGCCAACACCCACACTCCTGCTAATTCACAGAACCACGGGATGGTTTGGGTTGGAAGGGACCTCCCCCCAGTGCCCCCCCCTGCCCTGGGCAGGGACACCTCCCACCAGCCCAGGTTGCCCAAAGCCTCATCCAGCCTGGCCTTGAACCCCTCCAGGGATGGGAGGTCAACCAGATTATTTAAAAAGACACTCAGAAAATAAAACACAACCCGCACAACACCCCCATCCTCCTCAGGAAGACACCCCACACCCATATCCCCACATTCAACAGGCACCTGAAGCTCCACAGCTTGTGCCCAAGATGGGGGGGAAACCCAGAGGGGCCTCCCTGCACCCCAAACCCCCCCCTCAAAACCCCTATGAGAGGTGGAGGAAG
>NW_010107959.1:57491-57720 GCF_000699245.1 Pterocles gutturalis
GGGGGAACCCACTCTGAGGAGGGGGTAGGGTGACCGGTAGGGACCGATCGTATCTCACCTCACTGAGAGGAAGGAAGGAGGGGGGAAGCGGCTCCTCTTCACCTCCGACCTTTGACCTCTTCGCGGCCGTGATTCCGTTCTGTCGGCTGGTTTTTTTTTTCTTCTTTAAATTTATCTTGAGGTTTTGGATTTGTTTTCACCCGAAATCTTGTCGCTCAGACCCGGTTTC
>NW_010107960.1:0-4750 GCF_000699245.1 Pterocles gutturalis
CGGCTGCAGTGCCTTTGGCTCCATTAATGCCAGGACTAGTAGTGAAATAGCAAAGGAGCTGGAGGAACAGTTTTACACCCTGGTTCCTTTCGGTAGGAATGAGCTCCTGTCTCCTCTGAAAGACAGTGATGAGGTAAAGTCACTGTGGGTCAACATTGACTTGGCTCTTTTGTCCAGGATTCCAGAGCGTTTGCCCGAAGAGCTGCTGGCCATGAGCGCCGGAGCAAACCAGGCGGCCAGCCTCACGCAGGGTAGTAGTGCTGACCCCCCTCCAGAGAAGGGTTTACCAAAATCTAGAAGGAAACGCAAGGTGAGCTTTGGGGGGACTGATCGGGGTGGGTAGGGGGGCCTCCAACAAGTGGGAGGCAAGCATCGCTTGCACCCACATCCAGTGCTCAAGGGTGGTGTCTTCTCCGGACCAGTGCCTCAGAGCTGGGCTTTGTCGCTGCTTGCCATGTAGAAACAGGCCAAGCACCAGGGTAGATGCCATCCCAGGAGGTGATGAAACTCCTGGGCATGAGGGATCACAACCCCTTGGAGATGGCGTTTGCTGCTGGCTTGCAACTTTTCACGCTTTACCAAACACACTGCCTTTTGGTAGTATAGTATTCTCTCCTGAGGCTTCTCTCAAAACCTGAGCATTTGGATGTGATGTTTAGGTCAGCAAAGGGAATATAAATGGCTGTCTTGTCACGGTCTGCACAGTATCACTGCCTGTGTTGAAAAAAGGAGAGGCAACATCTTTTTCCCCCTCAGACTGTCAACAAGAGGCAAGTCCTTCAGTCCTGGTAGGAAGCCCCAGCTTCATGGGGGATGTGCTCACAGAGAACTGGGACCTGCCTGGCTCTGCAACCTGACTCCCTCTCACACCTGCAGCCCCCTTTTACCTTGGGGCTCTCACACCGCTGTAAGAAGTGGGAGTGTGGCACATTAGCTGCTTCCTCCCCAGCAGCACCATCACAGCAGCCAGGTGGGCACAGCCCTCTGGTCATATCCATGCCTCCACTCTGCCTCTCCTGCACACTTTTTTAGCCACTGGTGGTGCCCCTCCACCCCATGGCCACAGCTGCCCACCAAGGAGGCTTTCGGGTCTGTTCGTACCCATCTGACCCCAAAAGTCACTCTGAACTGGAATTACCATCTGCCTAATTTCTGGACAGTTTTACTGTGCAGTCATCTGTCACCCTCTGAGCTACTGTACATCTGCACATTTTTGGGGACTGTTTATCTAAAGCAGTCTTATCTTCTTCTATCTTTTTTCATTTGGGGGTTCTTTTTTTAGTATCTGTAAGGTTGCAGCCATGTTCTCGCTACTATTAGAGCCATAACAGAGAGCCCTGGTAAGCTCTGAGATGCATTTGTCTGCATATTTATCATGATATGATATGATATGATATGATATGATTTTCCTTTAGGAAGTAGCATGGAAGTAATTGCACAGTACAAAATTATGGGGAACAGGCCAAGGAAGAGTGTCAGAAGCAAAAGATTTATATTTTGTGCCATAGGAGATGCCAGTGTGATAGTGCCACACTGTGCACACAGAAGGAAACAGGAGGACATGATAGAAGAGCAAAATAAATGCAGTCATGCTAGAAATGCTTAATCCGACTTTCTGTGGCACATATTATCTTTTGCTCTTTTGTCTTTAAGCATTGCTGTTAGTGGCGGTTTTAGTGATATAATAAATATAAGACCCTCAATGGGACAGTTGCCATGCAAACTCACAATATGTGCTTCCCCTTCCCAAACGACTTTAAGAGTAAGTGTAGTAAGAGTGGATTATCAAGTATAACTGCCAAATTAGAAAAAGGTCCTTATTGCTTCCACCTCTGTCATGATCTCGAGATGGGCAACACAGAGACAGAGAAAGACGGTTAAGCACTGAGGTGTGAGAAGATCTTCCCTGCTGTGGACTATAAGCTACAATGTTGTCATAGTTTTGATGCTGACTGGCAGTAAGCCAGAACAACCAACCGCTCGTCTACCCTCTCAGCTTCCAGGGATGGAGAGAGAATTAAGGGAAGAGACTCATGGGTTGAGATAAGAACAATTTAATAACTAACCTGCAATAAAATTGAAAATAATAATAATGATAGTAATAGTAATATATACAAATACACAAATGAGTGATACACAGTGATAATACTTCTCACCACCCGATCACTAAGGCTCAGCCTGTTCACACCTAACAATCCCAGAGCAGGGAGAGTCCCAAAACCACAATCCTGGAATGGAGATAAGAGCCCAATTGTCCAAGAGACTGAGACAACCCTGAGAGAGGGGTGACCAAGAGGGAGACAACCCAGAGCAAGACAGAGGGATGACCCGAAGTAAGAGATGACCCGGAGCAAGAGAGAGCACTTCCAGACAGATTTGCGTCTATATATTGGGCATGATGTGCACGATATGGAATAGACTATTGGCCAGTTTGAGTCTCAGTCCTAAACCTAAGGTCAAAACCTAGGCTAGTGCTCCCTCCCAGCTTCTCCGGCACCTGCAGACACTGGCACAGCAGAGAAGCTGAAAAGTCCTTGACTTTCCTGGCAGCAACTATAAACACCAATATGTTATCAGCCTTCTCCTCAGCACAAATCCAAAACAGAGCCTCACACTAGCTACTATGATGGAAATTAACTCTGTCCCAGCTGAAACCAGGACAAATGAAAGCTAGCAGCAGTGATAGTAGCAGTGAATAACACAAAAATGTTGTTACCATGCATCAAGGCAATAAATACAGCAGAATCAACAGTTCACAAGTAAAACTCAGCCAGTGCTGGCAACTAGAGAAGTGTTGGAAGTGGAAAAGGGTGTAGACTTTGTAGGAGGCTGGGAAAGCAGAGCCTTTGGGAGACAATGGTAGAACCTAAGGAACACAAGATGAAATTAAATAGTGGCAGGAAACACTGTCTATGTTCATATTAATAGGTCAGATAGGGCCAGGGTCCAGCCCCAAGTGGTGGCACACAGTCATCCATCCTCTTTGTTTAATTGGTAGCATGCTAATGTGGTTTTAACCTGGGTCAACTTCTGTTCTTCCAAACACTGTCTGACTCGTGCTCAGGACTGCACAAACTAAGGTCCCTTCCCAAAAGGCAGTCCAAAAGTGGCGTACCCTGGTTTGAAGGAGAAGCAAGATGAGTGCATGTAGGTTGGCCTCAGGGTCAGTTGCTGATCTGTTGTGTTTAGTTGCATAGACATAGTCACTGATGCCAAGAAAAGAGGGGGAGAGACAAAAGAGGTATGAGATTGATTACCAGGCATGAGAAGAGCGCACAGGAGTTGGGCAAAGAGGGCAATATAAAGAAAATAATATCCTGACCTGCAAGTGGGGAAGTGGTTGAAACAATTTAAGTTTTATATTCTACTCCTTTGTTTACACACTGCCTCTTTAGGTTTTTTAAGACACAGACCAATCATCTCTGATCCGCATTAGGTATACGCTCAAAAAAAGTGTCATCATTAATATCAAAATGCCAGAAAATACCACACCCTGACTTGATTAAATACTTTTGGATCTGTAGTAAATCCAAAACCTACAAGATTATTATTTTTCTCTTCATTCAGTGTGAGAATGAAGAAGAGTGCAGAGACATCAAGAAGACACATTTAGAGAGAGAGAGTTCTTCACGATTAGCTGCCTCTGCCCATAGCATCACAACCGCAAATAACTGCGATATGAATGAAAATAGGTAAGCATTTTCCTTCTTCTTTACCACTAAGTCATACAACTAGTTAAGAGTTTAATGTTGTGTGTTATTTTATCCTTTAATAGGATTTATTTTTTAATTATCATATTTTATGTTGAAAAATTGCCCACTGCATTCTCCTTTCTTTTGGTTTAATGAACAGCTTAGCAGCTCCTGACACATTTGTATACTGATGTTTTTGTCCTATTGCCCAAAGAAGTTGTGAGTTCAAGTGTGAGGCTCATGGAATGAGTCATTATAGCTAGAACAGTGTGACATCTGAGACATTACCAGACATTGTGTGTAGGTACCAATTCACATAGGTAACCATCTTATAACCTTGTCTTTCCTTACAGTGTTACAAGTTTCAAACTTAAAGTTTGTCTGTATGTCTGCATTTAAATACAGTTATCTATAAACTCTATGAAAAAGACTGAGAAAAATATTCATAACAATGCCTGCAATACTCAGTTCCAGAATATATTTGAGATCTAATATTTTTGAGATTACGAGCAATCTATTCTGTGTAATTAGCAAGTATTTTAGGACAAGGAGCTCAGATTTTAAAAACAATGTGACTTTCAAAGGATGCAGGGCGTGAAAAGAAAGATTAATATTTAGCATTTTCTGGCATGGTTTATGCACACAGACTCCTATCAATGTCAGATCAATGATACTGAGTTTCTCTGGAGGCTTCCAGCAGTCAAACTTGGACATGCATCTTTCCAGAGTTCAGCTGCATGCTGCTTAGTACATGCGGGTCATCAGTATTTAAAAAAAAAAAAAAAATCTGGTAATATCAGAGCATCTCTTGCCATGAAACTTCTATAATTAGAGAATATTTGTATTTATTGTTATAGGCTTTTCTATTGTACACATCACTGATTATTTTGAGCAATTCTTATCACTAATATTGGAAAAATCATGGAGAAAACTAATATATTGTGTTTATTCAAAGATATGCATTCAATTTCTTTGTTCTGACATGTCACATGTGTTTCATAAAGTGAAAACAATACACAGAGCAGTTTGTCTTATTGTGGGTGATTGCATGCAGGAAT
>NW_010107960.1:4781-6925 GCF_000699245.1 Pterocles gutturalis
TCCAGTTACCACAGTGTCATATGTTTTACGTCACATTCATTTTCAGAGAACAGCATGGCTGTCATAGCTTGCTGTGTCACAGGGTTAATTCTGTGCTACCTGGAAGCAGGACAGTAATTTCTGTTTTGCTTGACATTATATACTCCTGGTAGATTAAGAAACAAAGAAGGCAGCCTTAAATGTATAATTTCCTCCTAAGTCTTCCCTGGTCTGCCCTCCTTCCAAGATGTTTCTGTGGTTTATGCCACTGTAGGACATGATACCAAATCCTAATATTCCCACAGCTGAGGGTGGGCTACTGAGGCTGTAGCTAAACCAGCAGTGCAGATATCAGGACCTCCTGTCCCTCTTGCAACCAGTGGCCACTCATGCTGGCACATCCCCCCTCCAGTTATGCCACCATAGACGCCTGTGAGGGTCTTCTGTGAATTTACTCAAGAAACTTGCCTGAACCGGAACACTTCTTTTTGGTTTTTTTTTTTTGTTTTTTGGGGTTGTTTTTTTTTTTGGACAGGTTATTGTTATTTGGCTCCCAGCAGACCCACACAGACAGTTTTGTCAGCATAGCTGAGGGCTGGTAGCAAAGAGAGGAGCAAAACCATCTTTAGACATGAGCATTTTCTACTGTAGAATTCCAGTCTGAAGTGCAGACTACGCAAAGCCCTGTTTGACGAGAAAGGCTGCGGCGTCAGGCAGATATACCCCAAATATCTTGCACCTGCATCTGATGCCACCATCTGCCCAGTCCCAGCAGATGACGGCTCACTTCAGGTTGTTCTGCATGGCTTCTCAGTCCACGTAAGATAATGGTGCTGCTGCAGTTTGACTGCTCACAATATGCATAGTTGGGCCCTATGCAATGTGCCGAACGCCGTGTAGAAGATCTGCAGCACAACTAGAAATTGCAGCTACTCCTCACAAGCTCTGGGCCAAGCTTTTTAGGCTTGGGTACACTTCCAGAGAGCTATGGCTTCTCTTGGATCCTTTAGGCCCACACTTTGACAGTGATGGATAAACACAGCTAGCCAAGGCACGGTTTATATTTGAAAAACAGGAAAAGAAATGACAGCATCAGCCTGCACTTTCAAAATAGTGCTAAAGATCTTATTTTTCCTAGGAGGAGAAGGGCACAGTTGTCTATCTTACACACCCTGATTCTTGCTTTTGTAAACAGCATTGATCATTAAAGCAAAACAGTTCATGTCACGTTTTAAAGGTACGGCACTGTGGGAAACAGGAAGGGTTCTGAGTTACGATTCATGGCTTCTTTCACAGCTAGTTTTTAAAGACTTCCCAGATAAATGGGCAAATGTATTGTAAGAGCACATTTAATTATCTCTGTTCCCTGAAATTATGTGCAGAAATAAAGTATAGTTTGTACCATATTCTTTTTTGTGATTCCATTAAGTGTATACTGTCTGATATAGTAACTATAAAGAAGTGAGAATTGTCCATAAAAAGTAATAGGCTGAATAAAGGGGAATGTGACAGGGAAAGGTATTGTGTTCAAATAGTCTGTCTGACCTTAATCACAGTTTTAGTCTTAATGCGAACTGTCTCCTTAAAAAAACTTTTATTTTGTGTGTGCTGCTTTAAGATCTTCAGCTAAATATTTTCTTCAATTTGGTGCATCTGAAGTTTATTTCTAGGCATATTTTTGCGGTCGGACTTCTCCTCATCCAACGCTTCTCCCAAATAAATAAAAGCTGAAAATACTGTCTGTGTTACAGCTTTCTTCTTCAGAAGATGTAGCAGCTCACATTTCTTTGTGTCTGCTGTTTGCATGTGTTTCCTTTTGTCTGCCCTACCAGCCTATCTTTCTTTGTCTTCAAAATCTGTATTAGATTAGTATAAACAGTGCTACCAAAGGCTGGACATTGAGCACAAAGACAAGCCAGTCATCTTTAAACACATTTCCTGTTTTAGTTCACGTATGGTTTTATTGCCATGGCTTATAAATTGTCACCGGTAATGGTGAAATAGGGCTCCATAACCTGAACTTAAACTTCAGACCCTAATCTTCGTCTCCAGCTATCCCTTAAGAAATGGTGAGCAAGTGGCCATTTATCTCTGTATTTTTTTCCAAGTACTCTGATACAGACTTTATATTAACTCCAGAATTACAAATTGCCTTGAAGGGAAAG
>NW_010107960.1:6956-8990 GCF_000699245.1 Pterocles gutturalis
TGATACAAATTTGTAAATGAACTCTTGGTCCCAATACTGTAAGCTTGTTTCCAGATACCAATAGACTTTATCCTGCCAGCAGGTTTTAAATTCAAAGTTTTGGTAATATATAAAACATTTACCTTTCTCAAAGCCAGCTTTGTGACACTCCATTACTGTAATTTCCATTTCCAGCTTGGCAATACCAATAAATAAAAATGAGAAAATGCTTCGGTCACCCGTCTCTCCTCTCTCTGATGCATCAAAACACAAATACTCCAACGATGATTTAACTTCCTCCAGCAGACCTAATGGCAGCAGTCTATTACCTTCCATCTCCTCCAGCAAAAAACATAAGGGTGAAATCCAGTCGCAGCCACATCCAGGAGACTTCAATGTAAGTTTATGCTGTTGTTCACAATACAAAACCTAGCTGTATATTTTTCACTTTGCATTGCAATCTGTGATAGTTTTGCAGAATGTTATGCAAAAAAATTGTAATAATGAATGTTGTATTGTAAGTTCGGTTTTTCTGGTTTGGAGTTTAGCAAGGTACAGAAGAAAGGAAAGAGGGCAGGCTGTAAAGTGGGCAAATAACAAAGGCTACGTAAGCAAAAGGTAAAACCTAATGGCCCAAAACAAATGGCTTTAAGCCTCCAGAGTATTGCTTGGGCATGGTGCAAGCTGCCTACATCAAAAAGTGTGGTGCATAAGGCCTCTACTATATAAGGTCTCTACTCAGCCACTGCCTAACCATGACATGTCTGTGCCTGCAGACAAGTTCTCCTACATGTCTTACAACCAACTTTCTCAGACATTTCTGCTTGCTCATGACATTGGTGAACAGCTTAGCACCAGCCTCACAACTCAGCTGTATCAGAGCCCAGGTATTCAGATACCTATCAAGTGTCTTGATCACATTAAATGCGTCTAGAGTGCTCTTCCAGATAAGGCTGTGTTACTGCACCGTGTGGTAGCCACTGCCACTGCCTTCAGAGCACAGAGAGAGAGGAGTAGATGATGCACCCATTTGTGCACAAGTTCCATGATTAGGATGCTGGAGTAAAGAGCCTGTTAGGTCTTCTGGTTGAGGAAATGCACATCTCGCTCACCTCCCAGAATCAGACCCTACCCTCCAGCCTACAGGACACTGCTGGTAGAAGGTCAAGGGCAGAATATTGTCATGTCCTCCCCTTGCAGCTGTTCTACTTTGTGTGAAATACCTAGAAGAAGCAATTTGGGTACCATCATATTGATGTCCACTGCTGGAGCATCTAGTCAAGCTGTTAGGGCACTCTGCTGCTGCTAGAAATGCCCATGCTCCTCTCCTTGCTACAAAAGGCTTTTATGGATTTTGTCCTATTATCTATTTGTTGCATTTGTTATTTGATACACAAGAGGCTTCAAAAGCCTAAGTGTCAGTGCCTAAGCAACTTTCAGGAAAACAAAGTACCTGAGTAGTAGCAGTGGTCCCTTCCAGCCACTTTTGCTGGGGGGGTAACTGGCCCCACATATGCATTAAATATATACGTATATACTTAAATATATTTATTTTTGAGAGTGGAGGGGGAAGTAGTAACTACAATCTTAATTTTGGACACTTTTTTAAAACCACGTTGTCATAAATTGTGTGTTTCAAGAATATCTCACAGATGCTTTTGGTAAATTGAAATAAAATCAATTACATTAAAATATTCCAAGAAAAGGCATTTTAACATATCATAGCCATTAATGTATTTTTTCATTGATTAAATGTAAATTTTTAAACATTTTAACTTCTAAAGC
Organism: Pterocles gutturalis; assembly: GCF_000699245.1. Classification (NCBI taxonomy): domain Eukaryota; kingdom Metazoa; phylum Chordata; class Aves; order Pterocliformes; family Pteroclidae; genus Pterocles; species Pterocles gutturalis. Next base: position 8,721 of record NW_010107960.1, read on the forward strand.
ATAAGTTTAGAGATTTATAACATCTGCAGAATTATAATGATATGATTTTTCACTGGATGTCTTGAAAACAATTTAAATTCCTTCACAGGTAAATGTGCTGGAAATCAAAAGTAAAAGGTGATTGCTTTATGATACACACCCTTAGCAAATGCGTTTCACTGTGATTTTCTGCATAGCCTAGCAATGCACCATTTGGTCAACACTTTAACAACCTTTGAAATAAAATTCTTATGTATCTGGTTATTCATCTGAAAACTTTAACCTGCTGAA